>NW_009694083.1:0-212 GCF_000703405.1 Apaloderma vittatum
GGTCCCGTCCCCTGGGCTCACCCGTTCAGGACCTTGGGTAAATCTTGCTTGTCTCTAGTTTTGGTGCTTTTTTTTTTGAAGGGGGTTATTTATTTTTTTTTGTTCTTTTTGTGAGTGAGTTTCCGCATCCTGGCCTGTATTAGAAATAGTGTGACCAGCAGGAGTAGGGAGGTCATTGTCCCCCTGTACACAGCACTGGTGAGGCTTCAACT
>NW_009694083.1:543-13541 GCF_000703405.1 Apaloderma vittatum
GCTGCCCAGGGAGGTGGTTGAGTCGCCGTCCTTGGATGTGTTTAAGCGTCGCTTGGATGTGGTGTTGCGTGATATGGTCTAGGGGTGAACCTGCAAGTAGGGTTAATGGTTGGACTTGATGATCCCAAGGGTGTTTTCCAACCTGGATGATTCTGTGATTCTGTGATAAGGGAAGCATGCAGAGTATGCAGGAGAGGTGTCTCGGCTGCTTTGTGCTTGTTGGTGACGCCGCCCAGGGTGCACAGGCTGGCCCGAGGGATGTACGGGCCTGAAATGTGACTGTGGGCCTCAGCAAGACACTCGGGAAATCTTACTGTGCCCACGGTGTCCCAGCGTGCACTTGCACCCCCTAACTTCTTGCCCGCTAATGTTAAGTGCCAGCAGATTTACTTGTTGTCTGTAATGCCTTCCTCATCTTGCTATTGAATGATTATATTGCCTTAATTTCAAGTCCTAAAAACTCATTGATACAGCTGCTAAATTATTTTTTTAGTTGCCTTTATGATGTTGTTAGAAGTTCTGAGACACAGGGAGTGAGATCGCATCATATTGATTTTTTATGGCCTCATAAAGTTTTACTGTGTTAAAATACAAAAATTAAGTGATGCTTTAGCTTTGAAAGCTAAGTTCTTTGCTAATATATTGATCTAATGTGTAGTCATTGAAAAATTATTCTCATCGCTTGCAGTGCCTTTCTTCTGGGAGCCACAAAACGAGCTGGATATGATTCAGTTCATGGATTGCTAATGTCAGCTCATTGCTTCTGGTGGTGCAAGGTCCAAATATAGTTTGATAATGAACCATTCCCCCTTCTGTTATTAATCTTGGTTTCATGATTGTAATGCCCCTGCATAAATATTTTTTGCTTGATGACAATTGCCACAAAAATCTTTAGCTCTCCTTTGTTTTCAAAATATCAAAGCCTTTAGAATTGACTACAGTAATTAAATATAGCATTTTGTTCCTATAATCCTTTCATACCCTCTTCCTATAAGTAAAAGTTGGCTTCAAAAAATTGGGATCCTGTACTGATGTTGTGTTTGCAATCTGAAGGGTTGTCGTCCAGTGGGTAGCCCCAATGCATGACATTAGATTGAATGCATAGCGCCCTTGTTGCTTCTTTAACCTGTTGCCTAGAAAACCCTCCTCTGATGGAGTTTCCTGAGAAGTGTAAAGTTCAGCTTGCAGTAGGACCCTCTTGATGTTGTGGGACATGGACAGGGAATGGAAGAAAACCAAGGTGGAACACTGATGCAGATCTCTTCCAGCACCTCCCTCTGAGAATTTTCAGAGAATAGCTGGAGCCTCCCATGAGCAGGGCTGGTTCAGTTCAGTCTGCAGCAAGTTGAAATGTCAAGATCAGCTGAATAATAATCAGCAGATGAAGTATCAGTGTGGACACCCAATATGCATTTATCGATGGAAGGAGATCAGGTACTGATACCACACTACTGTTTCTCTACTGCAAGTAGAACTTTTACAAAGGTCAAGGAGTCCAGAGGCATTAGGTGTCTCTGAAAGCTGTCCTGCTTTGTGGGAAAAGTTGTTGCTAGATAACCGTCAGCAAAGAGGAAAATTCTTTTTAGAAACAGAAGCAGCAGTTACCCAGCCCTGCAGAGAGTGAACACTAAAAAGTGCCCTTAAAAATGCATCAAATGTTTCCTTGAGCAGCCCTAAGATTAACATATGTACTTTGAATTGTACTGAAGAAATATACTGTCTGAGATTAATCTAAATTATCACCACTTCTTGCCTGTAAATCCTTTAAAGTAACCATTTGTTTCTGTGTTTATATTAATTTGGGGTTCAGTTGTTGTGTTCAAAGTTTTCTTGGCAGTGTAAATGCATGGTTCTTGCCTTTTCTGTGGGTCATCAGACATGTCCAAGTTGCTTGCAAACTTCCAGATGATGCTGGCTTGCAGTTTCCCTGACTTTAGTATGGAGCTGATACTCATTTTGTCAGTTATCAAGCTATCACTCTTTGTTTCCAGCTGTTAAATAAGGTAGGATTCATTTCACCTAACATGTCTACATCTGAAGGTGTATAACTGGGTTCCTACTGTAGTCAGAGCAAGTCTTCTTATGCTAAGGTAGATGCTAACCACGTAAGGTAAATCAATTTTTGATTGCTTTGACTAACTAAAAATGGGATTATAGTATCTAGCTTAGATTCCAGTAGGTATATTGTAACATACCAAGTTAGACAAATCCCAGGTCTTGTGTCTTTCTTACTTGTGTAAGCACATAATGGTAAAATAATTAGATTGGCTGTTAGAGGACGTTGTTGATTTTTATTCTTCTTCTACCATAGCTAGGATTCAAGAGTTGTATTTTTTCCTCTGTAAACTTTCTTGCAGATAGAAGAGACAATTGTTCAGTTCTGGGAAAACACCAGGGGATGTATACAGTGCAAAATAGTAAGCAAACTGATGTAGGATCAAAGAGGGTAATTCAGAGAGACACGTGGATAGTACAAAAATTATATAATAGTGCACAATTATATTTTTTGTTGTTATTGTTTTAGAGTGAAATTATAATATTAAGTGTATTCAGCTTTTGATAAATGAAGTGAAAAAAATACAGTTGTGTTCTAAGCACTTGTTTTTAACCAATTGCCGGACTAGATAATCTGTTCACACTGAGCTTTGATTTGACTGCGGTTCCCATTCAGATGTAGAATCATAGAATGTCTTGAGTTGGAAGGGACCTTAAAGATCATCGAGTTCCAACCCACCTGCCACCATGGGCAGGGACACTTTCTGCTAGACAAGGTTGCTCAAAGTCTCATCCAGCCTGGTCTTGAACACTTTCAGGGATGAGGCATCCACAACTCTGGGCAACCGATTCCAGTGTCTCACCACCCTCATAGGTTGTATGATAGATGAGATAGTATGCTGCATAAATGACTTGTTACAGCTACATTTATACTAGTTCAGGATCTGAGCTGCAATCGACATTCATGGTCGAACAATCGAATTATTTGGACATTTAACCAGAAAGTGCTAGGTGTTGGTATGATGAATGGCATATTGTAGCCTTGTGGTCTTGGCTTGTCTTAAGAATTCCATGCAGCAACATTTAACTTTCTTAAGTACTTGTCAGTGTGGTATAAATTCATGAAATGAGAGGACATGTGTTGTGGGTGTTTATTGTTCTGTTGCATTAAGTATTTCAAGTCCTCACTGTGCCTTGCGATCAGTATCAGACCAAAGCGTGTATAAACCAGATACTGGATAAAGGTGTCAGGTGGCAAAAAAATGAGTTGAGAAGGATTTTTTTATTTTGATATAATAAGCCTCAGCAGTCTCTACATGAACATTGCTTGCAACTTCTTTTTCTTTCTTTCCTTTTTTTTCTTTATTTTAGAGGGAATAATTATTTTTCTGGCATCCATTAGACAGGAGATTTGAATTTCAGAATCTGAAGGAGTGCAAGGGCCATCTCTCTACAGAGGTGACACCTGATAAGCAATGTAATCTAGTGTCGCTGGCTCCTGACATCCACCTCTTGTGACACATATGAAGGTGTCTGGCAAATTGAAGGGTAGTATATAGATTAGAATCATAGAATGCACTGAGTTGGAAGGGACCTTTACAGGTCATCTGGTCCAACCCCTCTGCAGTAAGCAGAAGCATCTTTAACTAGATAAGGTTGCTCAGAACCCCATCAAGCCTGACCTTGAATGCCTCCAAGGATGGAGCTTCCACCACCTCTCTGGGCAACCTGTTCCAGTGTTTTACCACCCTCATAGAAAATAGCTTCTTCCTAATGTCTAATCTAAATCTACCCTTCTCTAGCTTGAAACCATTTCCCCTTGTCCTATCACAACATACCATTGTGAACAGTCCCTCCCCAGCTTTTCTGTATCCACCTTCAGGTACTGGAATGCTGCTATGAGGTCTCCCTGGAGCCTTCTCTTTTTCAGGCTGAACAACTCCAGTTCTCTCAACTTGTCCTTCTAGGAGACGTGCTCCAGCCCTTTGATCATTTTTGTGGCCCTTCTCTGGACCCGCACCAGCAGATCCATGTCCCTCTTGTGTTGAGGGCTCCAGAGCTGGACACATTACTCAAGGTGAGGTCTCACCAGCGCAGAGCAGAGGGGTAGAATCACTTCTGCCACGCTTCTTTTGATGCAGCCCAGGATGTGATTTGCCTTCTGGACTGTGAGTGCACGTTGTTAACTCAGTCCAGCTTTTTGTCCACCAGTACCCTCAAGTCCTTTTCCGTGGGCCTGCATCGTTCCGCAGCCTGTATTGATAATGCAGATAAACTGTCTAGTTAAACGCAAATGGTGTTTGGAGTGGGAAGAGGGGAGTGATGTGGACAAACAAAACAAACGAAGACCTCAGCAGATGTGTTTTGAACCGAACCAATGCAGTCCAGAAGATTGTGGTCACCAGGAGACAAGATGCTGATGGGAACCTAAAGGCTGGATCCATTTTAGTCCAGTATGAATAGGTATCTGCTTTACTAATCAATCATGTAGGCTCCCTTTATGGACAAGGGTGAATGACATGAGACAAGGTGCCTCTTGTTTTATCAACTCCTTATAGAGGAAGTGGATATGCTTTCATCCAAGTGAGATGGAGGTCCATTTAAAAACTGTTTGGGGGGAAGATTTAGAAAAAAGTTGCAAACTTAGGTAGTATGAAACAGTAATAAAAATATTCTGTGTGAAATTCAGGCTCCAATATGCTTGCAATCCAACCTGCAGAAGCAAAACTTACTGCTTATTCTCATTTGACTCTGTAATAGTTTGTAATGCTCAGTGGCCCTGACCATAGAGCCCCTGACAGTTCAATTAGTATGCGTCTTAAGTTTTGGGTGTCGTAAATGTGCTTCATTGAATTGCTTTTGCAACCATCAGATAGTCCAGAGAAGATCTAGTATGTTCTTTATGAGGCTGTCCCTTTCCTTCCCCTTTCCCTCTCCAAACTAGCTGGACACTGAAAATGATGGAGAATGCAGTGATCTGCCAGCATTGAGGCTGAACACGGCATCTCTGGATATCTGTAGTACACAACCTGAGGTTTACTGTATACCGTGTCTATGTTTGATATGACCTGCAAAGTGAAAAATCACATAGGTCTGGATCATAAGAATTCTTACCCAGTTTGTCCTTATGACTGTGACAGCCACATCACTGACTGCAAATACCTCTCTTAAGAGAAAAGAGCCACAAAGAAGACAAAACCCCAACCACATTGGCTTGCTGTCTTGGAACTCCAAAACTATTTTTCCTACCCTGAATACCCTAAATTTAATCACTGTAAATGTCGTGGGCCATTTGGATCTCTCAGATTTACAGGACAACATTCAGTGATTTAAACTCTGTTTCTTGAGCTCGTTTAGGAATAAAGCAAACAAATATAACAAACAGGGGCTTAATCCCCTGTTGCCTAGACTGGTCTGTCACATGAATTCCCTTATTACAGAATGTCAGGGGTTGGAAGGGACCTCGAAAGATCGGCTTGTCCAACCCCCCTGCCAGAGCAGGATCACCTACAGTAGGTCACACGGAACACGTCCAGGCGGAGTTTGAATGTCTCCAAAGAAGGAGACTCCACAACCTCTCTGGGCAGCCTGTGCCAGGGCTCTGTCACCCTCACAGTGAAAAAGTTTTTCTAATGGTTTTGTGGTACGTTCCTATGTTCCAGCTTGTATCCATTGCCCCTTGTCCTGTCATTGGACATAACTGAGAAGAGCCTGGCTCTGTCCTCCTGACACTCACCCTTTACATATTTATAAACATTACTGACGTCACCCCTCAGTCTCCTCTTTTCCAAGCTAGAGAGATCCAGCTCTTTCAGCCTTTCCTTGTAAGGTAGAAGTGCCACTCCCTTAGTTATCTTTGTAGCTCTGTGCTGGACTCTTTCAAGCAGTTCCTGCCCTTCTTGAACTGAGGGGCCCAGAACTGGATACAATATTCCAGATGTGGCCTCACCAGGGCAGAGTAGAGGGGGAGGAGGACCTCTCTCAACCTACTAGCTACTTGCATTCTGATACACCCAGGATGTCATTGGCCTTCTTGGCCACAAGGGCACATTTCTGGTTCATGGTGATCCTGCTGTCCGCCACGATCCCTAGGTCCCTTTCTCCCTATGTTGCTCTCCAACAGGTCAGTCCCCAACCTACACTGGCTCATGGGGTTATTCTTTCCCAGGTACAAGACTCTACACTTGCACTTGTTGAATTTCGTAAGGTTTCTCCCTGCCCAGCCCTCTAGCCTGTCTAGGTCTCTCTGAAGGGCAGCACAGCCTTCTGGTTGTGCTCCCAGTTTTGTGTCATCAGCAGACTTGCTGACAGTGCTCTCTACTCCCTCATCCAGGTCATTGATGAATATACTGAACAGACCTTTAAGATCATCAAGTCTAACCATTTCCCTAGCAATGCCAGGTCCACTACTAAAACGTGTCCCTAAGCACCACACCTACACATCTTTATTGCTCCAGGGACAGAGACTCAACCGCTTCCCTGGGCGTTGTGTTGCAATGGTGCCTAATGGCCCTTTATATCTTTCTGGCTCCCTGTTCTGCCTTTCTAGTGCTCACCTTCAACCAAATGGTGCTGCTCCCAGCATATATCAGGCTTTAGGGTGAGCTGGGTTAGCCAAAATCTGAGCAGTATTTGAGTGAACTGTCACACAGAACACACCAGAAGTATTTTAAAGGGTTTTTATAGAGGTCCAAGGGTATGTTTGTAACTAAGAAGTTTGGATCAAGTTGTAAATTGCAGGGTTTTTTAATGGTGAAGGCTATGATAAATTACCTGGTCGTCTGGACATCCGGACGTATTCCAGAGACAGTCCAATTTATTGCTGAAATATGAGGTTAAATCATTATCAGCTTTCTCAGCTTCACTGCAATGTAATAAAATGTTATTCATCACCCATAACAGAACACTTGAAATCATTTTATTTAATATATTTTTAATAATAGAAGCGGAAGGTAAACAATTTCTCTGCAGGGGCTTGTTCTTAAACATGGTGGTAGTGAGGAAATATGATATTCAATATAACTTATTCAAGTGATTGTATTGAAGCTGTAAATCAAAATACAAAGGATTAGCATGAATAATTCTTTATGGAATAGCACTCTTAAATTACAGAACTAAGTATTACAGCTATCGAATGCATTATTGTTAGGTATGCAGTGACTTTCCTTAAGACAAGATGATGTGCAACTGGTGTGATTTGCATAGGAAAATGCAAACATATGATGGTGTTTCTCACACTCTGGTAGCCAAACAGCACTCACAGGATCATGTTTCTGTAGCACTTTGACAGCTCACCTTGTACTAATATCCACCAACAAATAAGCTGGGAGTCAATGAATTTCAGCTGTGTCCTGTTAATGCACAGGAAGTTAACGAAGCGTGGGAAGCTATCTGAAGCTGCAGGTTTAGATGTACATGGTTTTTCTTGAAGTGTTCGACTTGCTATAAAACCTCTGTGCGGAGGAGTGGACCTTTGCTTAAGGGTATATTTGGAGATTCAAGGTATCAGAGTTCACTGCCTGGCTCTGGCATGGGCTAAACAGGTGAAGCTGGTGTTTGCATTCTTCCATCTTAAGTTCTCAGCTTTGAAGGGGAGGAAATGAATCTTCTTTCCTTCAACTTCTGCCTTTCTCATAGTGTAAGTTGCCTTGGTCAGAGGCTTTTACTGTATAATCTTGTAGTATGAGACATAGCGGGGCCTGGGTTTTGATAGAAAACTACATATTCTGAAGAAAATAATTTGTACATATACGGTCTACAGCATGATTTGGACACATCAGTTCTTATGAAGGCACCAGGTGATGGTACCAGCTAATGGCTCACTGCATTTTTTTTCTCCCCAAAAAATCGCTGGTTATGGATTTAGTATCCACTAAAACTTTAAGCAAATAATTAAGTTCAATTCTAAAAACTAAAGCTCAAATACAGAAATTTTGAAATTACAAAGCATTCATATATACATATAAAGTAATTTAAAAACGAATACAGAATGGTTGTATTTAAGTGCTAAGAAAAAGAAAATTCCAGAAAAAGTGTTCTTGCTCGTTTGTCTTAATTTTCTGGGGAAGAAATGGCATTACCTGGAAGTGGTGAAGCTCCCAAGGTGTGGATAAATACTGGGCATGAGGTGGAAAGGTAATGCCTTAGGAAGAGATTGCAGTCAATGTCATGGGTGAGTTGTGTCCGTGTGAGTTGTGTAGGAATCCAAGGAAGAGTGTTGGACAGAATGACAGAGGAAATTTTGCATCTGGAATGGAAATTTGAAGATTTGTGTATTACAGCTACATGTCTGTGGATCTTGATCCTCTATCTTTACTTTGGCCATCACCTGAATTTGTTTTAAGAGAGATTTCATTGTAGCAGATAAAATTGGGTCATTTTGTTCCCACAGCCCTTGAAATGCAGGTGCTGAGCCAGTACCGGTTGCAGACCCTGGTACGCATCAGACTTCTGCCAGTTTCCTGGTTTTAGGATATTTCACCACTTTGCTACATGAGCAGGTATAGAAGTTGATAATAGTTGTTATATATATTAAAAAAGAAAAAGTAGAGAGGAGAGGAGGGAGATGAAAATCGTGTCTTCTCACTCATCAGTGAGATAATCAACCAAGAGCAGAATGATGGGAAGAATCCTGAGCCCTATGATCTCCAGGTGAGCTTGTATTATCCAGTACAAAATTAGTCTGAGTACACGACTTGCCAGTATGTGTTATCAGATAACTGAAATAGCTGGTCCAACGTGCGTTTTTGTATAGCGGTTCATTTAATTTGCTTCTACTTGATATACATGCCACATGTATAGCGGGTCTATACATGTTGCATGTGTAGTGGGATATACATAGTTATATGAGTAAGCAGATAAGTAAAGAAAGCATGGCTAGTATGCTGGAAGCTATAGATGAAACTGAAATTGAATTCATTTTCATTATCGAAAAAATCAGTTTTGTATCATGGTGCAATTTCTGTCACTGAAGTACTATCACGTAAAATGCTATACATGTGTATATTTGTGCTATTGACATAAAAAAATAAATCCAAGAATGATTACATTGTAGTCTGTTTGTAAAGTATTATATAAAAATTTTTAAGAAATGGGTATATGAAAATGACTCTCCAAACCTGCCTCCTTTACTTCATACTGTGCTCAGGAAGAACGGAAGCAAGCGGTAACTGGCTCACTTAGTCAGTAAGCAAGCAATAAATAAGGGCTTCAGTCTGTCCTCTTTCCTGCCCCTTCTCTTTGCAGTCTTGGCTCTACAATGTAATTTTTTACATATTTTTACTGAGGTTTCGGCTGTTCCTAACAATGATTAAAGGTGGGGTTTCTGTTTTATTGGTTTTTTTTATCGGGAGAAGGGTGGATGTGCTTTGTTTTTACTGCTGTAGCTGCTTCAGTTTAGTCACTCTGAAGGCATGTGTGTAAGCGATTTGTATCCATCATTGACCAGGGCATAGATGTAACCTGGGCAGTGGTAGATAGCAGTTCTATCATTGTAAAAGCTGTTTCCTTTACAGTATGTAAACCTGTTGTTACTGAACATGCATCCATCAGTAAACACGTTTTCCATGACTCTGAATGCTTGGTGGTCAGAAGACTATAATATTGTGAAAAGATCTGTCACTTTTATCTGCATGGATTTATGAAATCTATATAAAAATCAGAATGGTAAGACTAGAATTATAAAACTGACCGTTTCTTATAAAAGTTTGAATTAACATAATGCTACTTTTTAGCATGTTTTGTTTTGTTTGGTTTTTTTTTTCTTGTCTGATTCTTGGTAATGGAGCCAAGTTCTTTTGGATTTTATGTACCTGACTTCCATTCTTCTGCCCCTCAGAAAATCCCAGAGTGACATTATACTTTCATTGAAGTACACAGGAAAGCTGCTACTGACTTCACTCAAGCTTGAAATTAGTTCAAATTATTATTTGACTTTACCTGAATTTGATATTGTGTTGACTACGTGTACCTGTATTAAGTGCAGCATTTCTTGTCCATTATGCTTTAAGTGCATACACACTACATGCAGAAGCATTTCTAGTGTTTGAGACTAGAACATGTGTTTCTCTTTGCAGTTGTAGGAAACCAATTGCTATTAACCATTTGTTGAGTGAACACTGAAATCTCTTTTTTCTAGGAGCCATCATTTGAGATGCTTCCGTTGACTGGGAAAACAATAATATTTGATAACTTTCCTGATCCTTCAGATACCTGGGAAATAATTGAGACTATTGGGAAAGGAACATATGGAAAGGTTTTCAAGGTGTTAAATAAGAAAAATGGCAGCAAAGCAGCAGTCAAAATTTTGGATCCTGTTCACGTAAGCTACTTAAATTACTTGGTTTGTGCTTATTTAATTGTAAGTGAAATTATGTAGTCTTTTTTACCTTTTGATCTTGGTAGATCAATTGCATTAGAAGTGATAGTGAAATAAACTACTTCAGCTTGCTAAGTATCAGGCTAGCTATCAATGCATTTTTCATATCATAGGTGATCTTGGAAGTGGTTGCATATGATAGAAGTCACAAATATACGTAGACTTCATTTGTTTTCTATTGGTTCCCCCTTGTTCATCTCTTTTTTTTCTTTTCAGAAGTAAACGTAATTATTTTTCTTTTCAGTACCAGGAGTCCTAGTTTCTTCTGTTTTTACTGTTATTCCTTTTCCTTTTTTTTATTTTTTTATATACTAGCCAGCAAGAAAGTACTTTTAAGTGCTCTAGATGTACCTTCAGGTATCTATTTTGAGTAGGCGCTTTTAGCTGAGTTACAGGCTGTGAGTGATACTATAAAAATAGCATTTTTATTATTGTTGTTGGTTCTGCATTTTCAGAATGTGCCAGAATACACAGATATCACAGAGGGTTCCATCTTTTCAAATGGAGAATACAAAGGCAGGATCACCTACACACAAAGCACCAGGTGGCTGGGAGCTTGAATTACGATGTTGTAGAGTGTATTTTTGTACTCAATAACTGACATTTGTTTTATGGCCAATTAATGCTCAAAGAGTAAGGAAGAACATAAATTTTTTAAAGGTATATCCTGCTGACTTCAGTGGTGCTGCATGTGGCTTGGGGTTTTTCTCAAGAGCTGTAACGCACAAAACATGGACAAGAAGCTGTTCTTGTTTCAAGTGGCCCCTCTGAGCTCATCTTTTGCACTCCAAGTCCAGGGGTGTGAGGTGTGTGCTTCCGTTGCCCATCCTCAGAGCAGGAAGGGATGCGCACACCATGCTGGGCTGTAGGTCTGGAGCTGCAGAACCACACAGGGCTCTGTCTACCCCTGCATATCACATAGTATCAAGTTACGATCCCAGGCCTTGTAAATCCATGGAAACATAGAGTCTTGAATTATCTTTGCTGTATTTCTTTAGCTCCAGTTTATTTCAGCATGCTTTTAAAGCAACAAAAGGAGGTTCATCTCAGTCATGTACCTCTCCCAAAGTAAACATGATTTGCAGCCAAGCGATAAGGATCTTGATGAATTCAAAAGCATTGGGAGGGCCCTTTTTGACTGAGTTACTTTCTGTAAACAAGGTTCTTGTGCTTACAATGAATCAGCAGGACTTTCTTGCACTTGGTGTTGTCTAAATGCCTGTATGTCAGGAAATGCTTCTACTTTCATCTATTTCATGAGTGTTCAGCAATGATTAAGTGGCAGCTGGGTATGGCAGGGATTACTGAAGGCATAGGGCGGACTTTCAGTGTTGTGTACCCTTTGGAGGTTGTAGGAAAAGGGTAAAAGATGATGATGTGAAGAAAGAAGAGGTAGTAAAGCTGATGCTAGAGAGAAAAGAAATAGATTAAAGAGGAAATAAGGGAGTAGAATGCAAGAAAAGAAGAAATACAACAGATAAAGAGACAACATAAGAAATTGAAGAAGGAAGAAGATATAACTCATGAAAACAGATTGCTCTTTTATTGAAAAAATGGAAGTTAGTAATGCAGTCAACATCACACTCCAAGACTTGAGTCTTTTAACTGAATATAATCTCCTTTTCATTCTAAGAATGCTATTCTTTTGTCCCTCCCATTTACAGAATGTCTGGAGTAGCTGCTGTTTCTCCATGTTATGGTTAAAGTGGCAGTACTATATTAGAAATAGGGTGAAAGCAATAAACTAGTTTTTTTTATTTAAACTGAAAATATTATTAATGGCTGCAGAGGGAGCTATTGTAATGAAGAAAGAGACTTTCTGTAATTTCTTCTTTAAATTTTACCGTTGTTTCTTTGAAGATAATTTTAGAATTGTGCCACCTGAGAGGTGGACTGAAAAAACAAACTGAAGAAAAGTGGTTTTATGTCCTTTGGTTTAACTGATATTTCAAAATTAAACTGGAAAACTACAGTATCATAGGTGATGTGGGAGTGAAATAAGCATTTTGTGTTTAATCCTTTAGAGCTCTCAGATTGTTTGTATTGAATAACAGATCAGCTTTTTCAAACTGAAACAGGAAAGTAAAGGTGTTGAAATGAGAATATATGAAGATGGAACTGAGAATGCTCTTAGTATTGTCCTCAGGGCTATAAGTAAATTCCAGTGTACTTTAGGGCTCTTAGCCAAATAATCCTACATGTAAGTTCACATGAAAACATTCCCTTTACCATTTCTGAAAGACCTCTTATGCAGGAAAATATGTTCAATTCCACCTTTCATTTACCTTCCTTCATAAAATGCAGATGAAGATTTTTCTTTCTAGCATGCACAGAATTAATATTGTATTCATTTTGTTCTCTCTCTTGTAATTTCTTCTTATACTAGTAAAAATCTTATACAATCTGAGTATCCCTCAGGAGACAGAAACCACTATTAAATCACAGTAGGACTGTGGGCTAATTCTCTTCCAATTTCCCCAAGGCATCCAGGGCTATTCTATGTTTTGGGCATAGTTTTACTTTCAACTCTCTTTTTTTCATGGATTTTTTTTTTTTACTTTATGATCTACCCTCTCTTTTTTGCCAGATGCATTTTCTCTCTTAATCCCTTCTTATCTTCCACTCT
>NW_009694083.1:13572-18121 GCF_000703405.1 Apaloderma vittatum
CCTTACTCTGCCACCTTCAATGTCTTGGTTCTTTCTTCCTTCTTGCATATTTTTTTTTTTAATTGGTTATATTCTGTGTTGTGCTTCTAAGAAAGTTATCTTGAAGTGAGTTCCTCCTTTTTTTGGAGGAAGAAATTTTTTGCTGTTTTTCAGCTACTCCAATAAAAATATCTCTAGAACCCTTCCTTGTGAGAAGACTTATAAACTCAATATGAAAGTTCAGTGACTCAATTCCTGAAGATACTGGTGACTGGCAAGGTTCTTTGAGACCAATCAAGCTGGTCTCAAGACAAAAGGCAGATATGAGGAGCTTGAGTTGGATTTAGCATTGCAGAGACCTATATAAGAAGCAAGTGAGCAAAGTCGTCTTAGGGGCGGATGCTTTTGGTGGGGAACAAAATGAGAAGGAGTGTCATTCATTGAGAAAGCAAAGCATCCCTTTTCTTTGCCATAGTCACTTCTGTTTGGCAGTGGTAAGACAGGTTTTCAACATTGAGTAAGTGCTTTTTATTGATATGAAATCCATTCATATGGATAGTGGAGTCCATTGGCAGCCTTCATCTAGAACTGGTTTTTCATTTCTTTTTGAGTGGGTGTAAGTAGCAAATTGTATTAAAAAGGTTTTAAATCTGAAAACAAGTATGTTAGCATTTTTTGAGATCTAAACAGTGGAAGGAAAATGACTGCAGCTATTCTGGCTTAGCCTGTGGCTGGGACAGATTGAATAGTTTCTCAATTTCACTGAAACACAGTCTGATAGTGTCCCTTGATGCGCAATTCCAGTGCACAGGTAGAAGGGGTTGCCTGAGTCACCCAGTGCCCACCATTGCTAGCATCAATGTTCGATCTGAAAGGGCTTGCACAGCTCCTGGTGCATGTGTTGGCAAAACTTGTCCTCATCTCTAGGCTCCGAATGAATTTCGCTTGTAAGAAACTCGAGATCTGTACTGAAAGACTGGCGAAAAGCCACAACTCCTATAGCTCAGTAGGACAAGCCAGAGGGATTGTGGACACCCTCAATTTTTGTGCTAGTAGAAAATGAGAAAAATTACCAGGTGATTCTAGAAAGCGGGAGGATAACTAAGATGTGGCTGCAATCATTCTTGCTTGTGCGCGGAGGAGTAGAGAGGTGTCCAGGTGTGCCATCTATAGCTGTGGATACCCTCAAGACTAGAGAAGTAACATGACTTCGCAGGGCATCTGCATACCTACTCACGTGTGGATTGCACTGGCTTTGCCTGGAAATGCTCCTTCCGTGTTCTCTTGAGGGCTGCTCTGTCAGACCTGGTGTGTGTGTTAATTGAAATGGATAAGGACCTGATGACTTTCGTATTGAGTAAACAGAACCAAGGTTTGTAGCCCTGCAAATGTTCATGTTCTGTTTACTTTTTTTCCTTTGCATTATTTCGAACTACAGTTGAATAGCCAGAAATCCTATGTGTTAGGTTTTGTAAATGTCTATCATTATTTATTTATTTTTTAACTGATACATATTTCTCATTTGTGATACTAGGATATTGATGAAGAAATTGAAGCAGAGTACAACATTTTGAAAGCTCTCTCTGATCATCCCAATGTAGTCAAATTCTACGGCATGTACTATAAGAAAGATGTGAAAAATGGAGACCAACTTTGGCTAGTTCTTGAGGTAAATAATTCAGAAAAATTCCAGCTAGTATTCCTGTGTTGAGTCTAAACTCAATGAATAAGACGCAAGTAACTTGTTTGATGTTTTTCTTTAGAGTGGTTGCATGTGAAGTGTTCTGAATAAATGGTCTGCTGTGAGTTCAGCATTCCTATGTTGAAATTATACTCATAGTGTTGTGCCTTCAGAGTTAGGGTATAAATTCTAATAGGACTTTATGAGATTTGCTACGTAAGATCTTTCTTTGGTGAAAAGGTTGTCATGGTATTCTTCTTCAGCTAGCATTTCTTTCAGTATGACTAAGATATGACATTAACAGTTAAAGAAATCACTGTGATTATTTTTTTTTAATTATAGAAGTTGATTAATTGAGTTGCCTTGTTTGTGCAGGTAAATGCACAAATAGATAAGAAGCCAGTAAAATCAGGCTACTGCCTAAATACTGTTGAAAGAGTAGGATTTCCTCACATGGAATCAAGGTGAGGCCTGTAATTTCTATGTTTCGGTCTTTAGTTTTGACTAATCTAGGAGCAAAGAGTTTGATCATTACTGTTTTCATAGATTCTCTATAACCTATTCTGCAAAAACTCTCCTCTACCCAGAGGGAAATGAAGAAGAATGTCTCTGACAGGAATGGTGTGTCTTTCAATAACAGTCAAGGCTCATGCTGATGTTTGATCGCTGTTTGAAAAGGTTCAGAGTGAAGAATTGGTTGTATTTTATGATTTATTAGCTAAGTGAATGCAAATCTCCTGCCAAATATCTCGATGATACAATGGTATCTAATCCTGGACACAAGCTCTAAAAATGCTTAAGTTGTAAAAGCTGTTCCAAATTCTTCTGATGTGCATTGGGAAGATGTATTTAAAAATAATTTGTGTTGGAAATAGTAATAAATGATCGGGCTAGACTGACATCAAAAGATGTCAGCTCTTTGTGCAGTGTCTTTGAAAATCTAGCTTCTGTTGTGTCTTCTGGGCATTTGAAACTCCATCTGTGAAACTTCTGGCCAAACATCTAGGATGGAACAGACTGTGAGGAAACAATCAAGTGTTTGTATTTTAACTTTTACATTTTGCATAAGTTTATTTTCTTAATGTGAAAAATACAAGTGTACATCTGGACTATAACTTTTATTTACCCTTTGCATGCCAAGTTGTACATATGCAAGTGCTAGTATGGAGTATGTGGAATTGTCTTGGATGCTTTCTGTCACTGTACATGTAGATCCATTAATGCAATGGATTTCAGTTGGTGTGTGTACGCCTAGATATGCATAAGTAGAAAAACAAATACCAATGGTGACTTTGGTGAAGTTTTCTTTTTAATAAAAGTATCTGTGAAAGGGAACTGTCATGAAACAGATTCCTCTGTTGAGCTATCACCTTCCGTTCAGCTTGTATGCAGCTTTACAGGGCTGCTGCAGTTTATTTTTTACACTAACTATTTAGATGTCCTACAGTTTGTAAGAATGAATGTTATTTTCACCATCTCCATTCTGTGTTGTTGTTTGGTTTTTTAACAACATATTTGTGTCTAAATTGATAAAAGTCGTGATTAGTCTTTACTTCAGCTTACAGAGATGTCTGCTTCCATTGCTTTGGGTTTTGGGGTTTATTGTTTTATTTATTTATTTAATAATAAAAGAGCATTTTCACGTCAGAACTGTTACTTCTCCTGAAGAGGGGAATCCAGTCCTGAAATTTAGATTTGCAAAGTGTGATACCAGAAAGATCTTTCTCATCTCCTTCTCTTGAAAAAGCTATCAGCTAATCCCTGCAAATTCTGTATGATCCTCTGTAATGAGGATGGACCTTTTGCAGTCAGCACCCAGCCTGTAGATGTTTTCCCAAAGACTGAAAGGGCAAACAGCATAGACCGCTGCAGTTTGTATAATCTGAAGCAGCTTCCAGAGTATCTGAACACAAAATTATGTCAAGGAGGAAAAGTCGAGAATCCATTGCAAACTACTGTGCACTGTAGTATTCTGGCTAGCTGCAAAGCTGCAGCTGTTAGGGGGAGCTTACAGGGACACTGGGGCACTGAAAGCAGAGCTTGTTGCTCTGCTCCGCTTTTGTGTTCTGTGATGGCATCGGTGGGCAGGAGGTTTTGGAGGGAAGGTTTCTCGAGTTCCACTAGGAATGGTTTGTGATGGCAAAAGTCAGCATTTAGTAACAGGCTTAGAGCCACCACTATAGTTTACCAACACAGTTACTCTGAGAAGTGTTTGAATCCATATTCTAGATGTTACTAAATTGCCAGGTTTCTTTTCTTCTAATTCAGTCTTCAGCATTGGCTATATGAATTGTACTGTTCATTTCTTACACCTTCTTTAGTATATATAGTTGATAATTTTTGATGTATCCCATAGTTTTGGTAGCTGTTTAGTATTGCACTTGATTGTGGTTTTGTTTTGAGGCAAAGAGGCTAATCGAGTTGGAACTAGGCTAAGGTAAGTGGCTGAGGCACACTGACCAAGTAGCTAAAAGGACAATCCTAAAATACTGTAAAGTGTTCTCCAGATATTTTTGTCCCAAATACTTGGAATTATCATAAAATCGTCAGACCTCGGAAGTTACCACCCATTCTAGATACTGGAAAAGACCTTGGATGGGTTTATGCTGAGATTATTGCAGTGTTCGTGTGAAATACTCTGCCCCACCTTCTGTCTGTGTTTTTCCAGAACTAGTCTGTTCTTACGTGATTTGGTACCTACCGAATCAGTACTCTCAAATTCTTGGGCAGGATAGTTGGACATTCCTTTCTCAACTAAAATTGACACTTTAATTTGCTGCTCACTCTAAGGCATATGTCAACAGTGAGGCACTGGATGTTCACAATTAGGTTGAAGGTCCAAAGCCCAGTAAAAAATTAAAAGTTTCTATAAATACATTAACAACAAAA
>NW_009694084.1:0-12702 GCF_000703405.1 Apaloderma vittatum
CCAACCCCTGATATTCTGTGATTCTGTGAACAAGGAGTACATCGCTGAGCAGGGTGACCATGTCCAGCAGCTCAGCAGCTGCTTGCTGACTCTCTCACAAGAAGACGGGAAAGAATAGGAAGAGCAAAAGTGAGAGAACTCATGGGTCAAGACAGACGATTTGATAAGTGAAGAAAAGGGGAAAGAAAACCAAAACCAAGACAACTGCTCACCACCTCCCACAAGCAGGCTGATGGTTTCCAGGCAGTCCCCAAGTAACACCTGCTTTGGAAAATCTCCCTCCCCCAGTTTTTTTCTGAATATGATGCCACATGGTGCAGGTATCCCTTTGGTGAGCTGGGGTCGGCCCTTTGGCTGCGTCCCCTACCAGCCCCTTGCCCACTCCCAGGCTGCCTTCCGAGACAGAAGCAGAGACAAGTCTTGACGTCCAAGCCTGCTCAGCAAGAGCTAAACATGTTAAAATTAAGAAAGAGAATATGGAAGCTGAGTCCAAACCCATGCTCATGTCAGATCAGTTGGGTATTCTCTCACCACCATTTCACAAACCAAGGACCTGGGTGTTGGAGTGCTGCGGCAGCGCCAGCCACCACAAGCAGTGATGATGATTCAAGCAAATTTCTCGCAACCCAAGGACACAAAAGAGGTTTGACTCTGGTCACATGGATCAGAGAGCAGTCCAAAGCACACGCATGTACTTGGAGAAGCGCAGAGCTGCTGCCCTGAGACGACACATGGCGACAAATGTGGGCTTCAAGAAACATCGGTGGCACCACAAATAACCCACCCCCAATACTCATACTCATCCAAATGTAGATGCATTTATAGGTAACTCACTGAGAATAAATAATTAATCAGTCATTGGCTATAGCTCTTTTTAATATAAGTGGGTTCTTTCTACGTTAGCAGTAATTAGCGACATTAGTCCTGCAGTGACTGGCATGTACATGTGGGCACGTGCATCTCCAGAGACAGCCGGGATGGACTCCAGAGCAGGAGGAGGGGTAAGGAGACCTCGCTGACTCTCCCTGCCTGGCTGCAAACCTGTGATAGAATCACAGAATCACAGAATCACAGAATGGTCAGGCTCGGAAGAACCTCTAGAGATCACTCAGTCCAACTCCCTGCCAGAGCAGGGTCACTCAGAGCAGCCACACAGGAACGCGTCCAGGCGGGGTTTGAAAGTCTCCAGAGCAGGAGACTCCACAACCTCTCTGGGCAGCCTGGGCCAGGGCTCCGGCACCCTCACAGGGAAAAAAGTATTTGCTTATGTTTAGGCCAAAGTTCGTTTTTCGGTCTGTGACCACTGCCCCTTGTCCTGCCACTGGACACCAAGAAGAGTCTGGCACCTTCTTCCCAACACCCCTCTTTAGGTATTTACTGGCACTGTCGAGATTCCCCCTCAGCCTTCTCTTCTCCAGCCGGACAGCCCCAGCTCCCTCCGCCTTTCCTCGCGTGGGAGACGCTCCAGCCCCCTCATCCTCTTAGTGCCCCTGTGCTGTCCCCTCTCCAGCAGTGACTTGTCCTTCTGGAACCCAGGAGCCCAAAACTGGACAGAGGACTCCAGGTGAGGCCTCAGCAGCACAGAGTAAAGGAGAAGGATGACCTCCCTCAACCTGCCAGACACACTCTTCTTGATGCATCCTGTCTCTGCCAGTGGCCCGTGGGGACACGTGCAGAAGTTTGGGCTCTTCCCACTCATCTCACAGAGATTTTTTGATTGGAAGAAGCTGGCAGCTGGGGTGAAAATCCCTGTGCCTGGGTGTCCCCTTCTCTGCTGTCCATGCAGCCAGAGGACACCAGAGGATCGAGTACATATGAGGACCTGGAGACCCCTCACCAACACAAACTCTTCCATTTCTGTGGTGACAGGGGCTTGGCCAGAGGACAAAACATTGTGCTGGGATGAAGAGGGGCAAGGGGAGACCTTGGGTGCAGAGTTGCCCCCCTCCCCGACAGACAGACATCTCCTCATTTCAAGAAGAAACCCTGCCCATCTCAAAGGCAACCACTCGGTATCTTTTTTTCCAAGGGATTCAGGAGACGAGGTGAAAACAAGAGTGAAAGCTGGCTTTTTGAACTTAAAAAAATTACTTTTATTTTAGGAACCAATAAAATTATGGTAAATATTTACAAATAATTATCTCACATAAAGGTTACATAAAACCAAATGTCCACAAGTAACAGTCACTCTCATGAAAAGACACACAGATATTGAACTACGCCAGTCTTATTGCATGTTTCTTCAACTAATCTAAAAAAAAAAGTGTTGCAGTCAACCAGTTAACTTAGAATAAAATCACAAATTTCAGTATTGACATGAAAAGGAATTGAAAAAACCAAATAAATGAAAAAAAAAACTTCAAACAGCCCCTCCCTTTTGACCCATGCCTTGGCACCCCCGCTCCCCAGCCCACCTCCATTTTTGCTCCCCCCCAAAAAAAACCCCAAATAAAAACCCCAAAATAATGTTCGACATCTTTGGCAAATTGGCACTGCTGTAATTACATTCAAATATTATAACACACAAAAGCAACACACAGCACTAAGGAAAAAACACCAAGATTTCAAGTCTGTTCTTTTCCTACTAGAAAAAAAGAATACAAAACATACACATTTTAAGAAGCATTTTTTCATCTGTTTTGCAACAGATGTTATCCCCTACTTTCAAAGGCAATTCAACAGTTATTTTTAGGAGTTTTTGTTTTGTAAGTTATTTTTTTTTGTTTGTATGTATTTTTCAGGGGGAGAAGCCTTTTATTTCTCTCCCTCTCTTTTCTTTTCCCTCTCTTTTTTAAGAAGTAAGCTTCAATTCAGGCATTGCAGACTTTGGTGGATACAATAGATATGTATTTCTTTGATGCTAGAAGTCCCTAATATAAAGTAGTTTGTCTCTAAGAAAAAAAAAAAGCCTGTTCTTTTTTTTATTTTCCGCTTGGAAAGGAATTCCATTTGCAATGAAATGATTTTCTGTTAATTTCAGAATGTACAAAGGCCACTAGAAAGTGAAAAAAAAAACAGGACAAGGTTTCTTCCCACCCGAGGCTGAGCTCAGCGAAAAGGCAGGTCTGGATGCTGCCAACGGACCTTTCACCCGTCTTGCTTCAACGGGGCAGAGACCCTTGGCATGGGAGTCCAGCTGAGCTTGGGTCCACCCCTCTGTGACCCCCTTGGGGACTCCCCACATGTCCATCCCTGCGCGTCTGCGTGGCTCCCGCCTGGTGCCCTCCCCGTGGGACCGATGAGCCGCGGCCACAGCGCCCCGCACTCGCTGGGTGCACTTTTCGCTCAGTGTTAGTGCATCAAATCTCATTAACTCCACCAGAAAATCAATGCTGACAGGTTGAGATCCTCCCGGATCTCACCGTTCCTCACACTGCGGTGATGCGTGCCTCCAACGGGAGGCGGGTTTTGGTCTGAGGGACGCAGTGGGGCTCCCCAAGCGGCGTCTCCAGGGATGCTGCCCCAAGAGCTGCTGGCCCTCTTAATGTCAGTTTCTCAATGAATCCAGAAGAAAAAGAAGCAGGTTTTTCCCCAACGTTTGCTGGGACAGAGTCTCAGGGTGGGTCAGCGCAAGGTCGTGGCCAGGCGGCAGCCACGTGCGTTGACTCCACCACAGGCCACAGCGCTTGGAAGCTTTGTGGTCGGAAAGAAGTGACACCGTAAACGTGGCTCCCTCTCTCCTCCATGCTGAAGGACGTGCAGAATACGTAAATTAAAGAAAATAAGAACAGGAATGCAATCCCATCAGGTAAGACTGGGCACAGCAGAGCAAGCTGACAGGCAGAGCAAGCCCTGGCCCCCAGGAGGGGTGCCCGGCGCTCCAGCACTCGCTGCTGTGAGCTCCACCAACTATCTCTCCCTCGCCAGACAAGCTTTCTTCTGAAAACCTCCTGTTTCTTCTTCCTCATTTATCCTCTTGTCTTTCTCTGGAGCTGTTTCTTCCCCCACTGTCTCTTTCCCAGGCACCTCTGGCACCGAGGCTGTCCTGGCGCCAGCACAATCAGCACGCTGCTTGGAGGTCTCTGCATCAACACACACTCTCCGGCCCCATGCTCCCCAAGCTAGGAACGTTCTTCTGATCTGAGAGTGAACAAAACTTTCTGTCTGTGGATCCAGCCCCGAGATATCCTGAGCTCTGCGGTCAGTGGAGCTGCCCGATGACATGGTGCCTGGCTAGCTGGACTTCCCCACACAAGTGCCAGGCAAACTCAGTGCCCGCAGCATTCTACACCTTCTTTACAGTCACACTCCCACAGTGTTTGACTGAGGGTTTCCTCAAGAAGTCAGTCCCGTATAGCCCTGGCCCACAGCATCGGTTTATTAGTCTCACGGCAGTGTTTCTCTGTCTCTCCAATTTCACTTCTCAGCCTGCACTTGACTGAATTTACCACTGCTACCGGAAAACCCTCCGCCAAGTCAAGCGTATCACAGAGCTCGGTGATGGAACTGCCCTGCAGGGGCACTCCATGGGGCTGACCTACTGCACTGGTCTAGCAGCAATGCTCTGCACCTTGGGCCATCCCAAACCCCTGTGCTGGTTCACTCTCTCCCCTCCTACCAGCCCCAACAGGTCATTTGCTTCCAGCTCCACCTCACCCACGAAAAGGAGGGGCCACGTAGTGGAGGAGGTGACAAGAGACGACTCTCCACAAGCCCCAGAGAATCACCTTCCACCAACACTCCTGGAGGAGCAGAGTTCCCTCAATGAAGACTATGGACAGACCTCCTGAGGAAAGCAGTTTGCAAACCCCCGGTG
Source organism: Apaloderma vittatum (assembly GCF_000703405.1). Lineage (NCBI taxonomy): Eukaryota > Metazoa > Chordata > Aves > Trogoniformes > Trogonidae > Apaloderma > Apaloderma vittatum. The sequence goes on from NW_009694084.1 coordinate 4,757, forward strand.
AAATATTCTCAAAACTAGAAAGTATTGTCAAGAAGTGTCTTTTCCAGAAGCACGACTCCAAAAAAAAGAGGCAGCCCCAGCAGATATGAGTGAGCCGTGGCTGCCACGCTGTGGGAGATAGGCTGTGCACAGGTGCCCACCTTGTACGTGCGAGGGTGGGAGACTGGGTTTTCTCCTCTGTGGCTCCAGTCAGGACCTCGCCAGCGCACCCACACTGTCCCTGCCTGCACACCCAGATGATGGGATGGAGCCCACCATCAAGCCCAGCACGATGGCTCTGGCTGAGGGATGTCCTGATGAAAGCCTTAGGGTCAGCCAAGCTTGCGCACCTCAGGTCACTTCATCCAGCAGCCTATACGCATCCTTCGGGGGAAATACACCCGCCGTGCCCGTGCCAAGTCCCCAGCCCAACCACGAACATCACCAGCTTGAATGTTCTGACATCTGCCAAAGTCTCAGGTTTGGTCTTCTCAATCTTATCTGAATTTGTGTACGTCACACAAACTGTGCCACTGAGGAAATAAATAAAATAAATGTGTTTGCAGGGAAGTAGGCAGAGTGAGTGAAGGACCCACATGCCGTCAATGGAAGATGATGTTCGCTCACTGGGTAGACAGACTCATTTTAGATCAGCCTGGTTACCAAGTGGGCGATGTCTCTGAAGCTGGCATAGCTCAGCCCACCTCTGCTCTGAAGCCATCACCTGTACCCTCATTGCCTGTGGTCAAACCTTCATTCCTCTTCTCTTCAGCCAAGGCACTGACCTCCTCCCTTCCCGTGCTCACAGACAAGATGTGTATGCTCAGGGTGCTGACAGGGGCTGGTGTGGAGTCCCCATGCAAGCCGCACCCAGGGACAGAAAAGCCCTTTGCAGCTCTGACAGCAGGGTGCAAGCAGTGATGGGGTGCTCAGAAAGGGACGACACCAAAGCAACGCTTCAGAAGGTTCCCTCTATAAACTGTCCATGCTGTTATTTGTCTTCAGTTAAAACTGAGGGTGTGTTAGCTGTTAATTGCAGAAAGACTAAAAGCAGGACTTTTCTCACCGGTAAGTTTTTCAAAAAACTTTCTTCTGGGTTCAGGACACAGTTTGAAGGACTCCAGCCAAGTTTCTGTGATGGGCTCTGTGAACATCTCAACAAAATGCCATTGAGCTGGTGGGGGCCTGGATGCCTTCACGGCTTTTGAGGATTTGAACACATCTGCCCTGGAAGTCTGCAAGTGATGGCTGCCTTTCCATAGTGTAAGAAGGTGCCACTGGTGTTGGGAGAAGGAAATTCTCAACAGGTCAGTGGCCTTGCTCCAGGGGGACATGCAGCACAAGTGATGAGGTGGGGAGGAAGGAGAAAGAAGAATTTTAACTCCCAAGCTGCTGCCACTTCAGAGAAAGTATTTGTACTTGAATCTTCATCCGTGGGATTGCATCTCAGTTTCAATGCCAACAACCCTTCTTCAGCCTTGGGACACACATGGGCAAGTGCCAACACGACTCCTCTGCAGCGCGTGGGCTGCTCCAGGTGGATGATGAGGATCATCGGGTTGAGAGTAAGGAGCCTACAGCCAGATCCTCATCTCACCAGGGCCAGGGAGCTTCTCCACTGCCCTCAGGAGAAGGGGATGGGGTCATGACCATTGTCCATACATGACATGAAGTTGGGGCAGGGAGAGGCTGAAGGGAGAAACTAGCACTTCTCCTGGCTCCACAAAGTGGCAGTGATTGGTGTAGATGCTCAGCGGGTCCCTCGCAGTCGCTCTCCTCTCTTCATTAGCCCCCAGACCCACACACAGAAGGAACATGTTGCCATTAGCACTCCCTCTCCAAGCCAAAAGGAAGAAATGTGGAATTAACGGGGCAAAAATCCCACGCGGGGCAGGTCTGGAATTTGAAAAGCCTTCACCGAAGTGCGCAGACCCACTCCAAAATGAACTCCTTCCCCTTGGCTTTGCCTTGGAAAGTGCCCATGGCCAGCACTAACCGCTCGGTGCTCCCGTTCACCCAAATCGTCACTGTGGTATTTCTCCCCATTTCTCTCAGAGTGCTCATAACTGGGATTTAGCACACAACCTATTGAGATGTACATAAGGTGTCAGCTATTATTTAGGGATTCCTTCTTGGATGCTGCTTAACTTGAAACTAGAGAATTTGTTCAAGTGCTCATTATGATGACAAATCAATGTAAATTAATACTAAGCAGTAAAGTGTCACGAAACTGCCCATGTCATTCGGGTGTTCGTGTGTTTGATATCAGCACATAGCATGATCACACACATGTAGCATGATCACACACTGGATGCTCTATACAGAAATAACATCAGCCCAAAATATAGCCACAATGAGTGTTAACCTGGTTCAAAGTTGCTTAAAGCTTACTGAATTCTTTGAATCAGTGCACCAGTTTCAAAACACGTTTTTCAGACGCGTTTGGAGTTCAGATTTGTACAATGTTGCTCCCTATGCTTAAGCCACTCTTATAGTAATACAAACAAGCGAAGTATTTACAGTGGTGCTTGTGTAAAATTGAGCAGACTGATTTTTGTTTTTTTTCTTTGCCACCAGAAATTAAAAAAAATAAAAATAAAAATAAATTGCCTTGAGTCTCACAGCCTGTTTCAGTGTGCAGCAAGAGGAAGCTGCCCCACGGGGGGCTGCTCACACCTCTTCCTTATCCCCAGATACAGCCGTGGCACCTACAGGCGATTAAAGCAGTACCTAGCCGGCTGCAAAAGACATGAAGCTACTGCGCATTTTCCACCACAGAGCATCAGGAGAACCGCTTCCTCACTCTTCTTTGTTTGATCTGAGAGCCAGTCAACACGACCAGACTTAAGAACATGACAACAATGATCCATTCGCCAAGTTCAACGAGCAAAAAAAAATAATAAAAAAAACAAGGTAAAAAAAAATAGAAATCTCAATCCGCATGGCCCTACTCGTTAGTCCCTCGTCACTCCCTCGCGGTGTGGCCGGCGCGGCAGTGGCTCATGGTGGGGGTCAGTGTCGGTCGTAGGGAGCCGCGGGGGCCCGGGGGGCTGCCCCACGGGCTGCGGCGCTGTAGTAGTACGGGGAGCCTGCAAGAGGAGGAAAGAGGAGAGACAGGGTGTGAGGAAGACAAAGGTGGAAAAATGCCAGCTCGTGGCATCCTGGGCAGAGAGCTCCCCAGCCCAGGATCAGACTCACTCAGCAATACAGGATGGGTAATTAGAATAATAATAATAAATAATAAAAAAGTCGGATCCATGTGTTCTGCTACTGTGGCTTTGCATTTCTGCCAGCTGTAGCGTGCCTGGTTCACTTCCTCTGCTCAAAACCTTAGTTTCATTTACTTCACAAAAAAAAAATTAATTACTTTTCAGAATGAAAGGTTGAAATGTTCCAGCCTAAACATATCACCACACTCTTGACTTCTCCGAATTATTTTTCTCCCCATTTTAGGAGAAGTATTCATCACATTTCACTTGACACAACAACTCCCCCTTTTCTTAAACTACTTCTATCAGGAAGTAACTTCCTGCATTTTGCTCAGCTCTAGAAAGAAATACCAAGTTTTTGCCACATCTGCTTTGGGATCATCCCACTGGGCTGGCCTCTCCCTGGCCAGGGGAGTCCTTCAACATCCAACACACTCACTGAGGGGAGAAATCATCTTTAGAAAACACTGGTGACTGTCTCCTTCACTTGGCAATAAATTCAGACAGAATCTTAAAACTACCTCCAGTGGATGATGCCTCATCCAAGGAAGTACCTGATGCTCCATATCACAGCTTTTGAAATGAACACTTAAGCCTCAAACGGAACAAATTTATGCTCTATTTTCCAACTGAGTGCATGTGTTACACATCCGAACAAACCACGCAGGTGAGGCTTAAAGCTTTGCAGCTTGATGAAAGCTGAGACACTCATCTAGCAGAATAGCAGCAATGACTTTTCTGCCCTGCAGCTGGTAAGACTGGGTGATCATCAAAGGATCACCCGGAACCTGGACCGTGTGCTTGGATGAGTCTTTGACTTCAGGTGTACCTGGAGACGTGCCAATCCACACAGACAGCACCAGCTATCAAATACTTTCTGCATGCACTGACAATGAAACCAACTCTGATTCAGTCTAAGAGAAGAGTTGGGCAAAAATTTTTTCAAGGTTTGGTCTCCATGTTACCAACGGTTGCACAAGCACAAGATGTAAGACATGCTGAAGCGTGAAAGAAGACCTTTAGCAGGACTCGCTATTAGACATATCTGTCTGAGACCCCCAGGAAGGCTTGGACGAGCAATTAAAAACCTACGGGACGAACAGCTCAGGAGTAGGCTAAGCTGCAGGGTCTGGCCTCATGAGTGACCTCGGCTGAGAGCCACCAGCCATCCTGAGCCTTGACCTCGCCTGGGACAGCAGCCTGGCAGACAGAGCTGAGGGTGTTCACAGCCAGGGACAAGACTTGTCATACAGGGGTTAACCTCTGCAGCTTCAGTGAGGCTGAGGAGCAGGCTCCACCAGGAGAAGGTGGTGCCACCAGACCTCAGTGGGGCCTGTGGACCCCTCAGCAAAGCACTGGCAGCAGCAAAGCCAGGTCTTTTTGAGGTTGGGGTCTTCACTTTCCCCCTCCCTCTTTCCAAAGATTCAGACAACTACCAAAGCCCAATATTTCTCTCAAGCTTTCCAAAGGCTTTAAACTTCTCTCAAGTCTGATTTTTTTTTCCCAATTGCCTTTCAGCAGTGAAATCAAAGCAGCTTGCATTTACAGTGAAAAATGAAAACATCACATCACAAAGCACTCACTCTTCCTCCCTGTCACCATGCCCCCATCCAGAACAGACTTGTCCGTCCTCCTGTCGTCTTTCCTTTCTAATTCATACCAGCTTCAATTTATTTCTTGACATGGTCATTTCTGGCTCCTACTTGTTCTCTAATCTTTTAACAGAAACACTCAGTGGAACTGGATCTCACCCCAACTAACGGGCTCCAAGGCCCCGCACGACGGCAGAGGCAAACCCTATCGGCCAGCGTGCGGGGGCCCCCACGAACAGGACAAACGCACCACGAGCAGCACCGAGCCGAACGTGACGAGCAAAAATGGGAAAGGAGTTATAGCAACAAGCCAGCACGAAATTGAATCGTTTTTCTTCATTAGGCAGAGTTGCTGCTCCCTGCGCTCAGGGCGCGTGCCGGGCTGGAGCCGCGCTGGTGCGCAACGGTGATGGACCAAGAGCGGGAGAGCAGTGTGTGCATCCCACGACATCCTGCGCCTCGGCCAGTGTCCTGCTGCTCTGCTGCTGGAGGGTCATTTGCAGCACAGTGCGGGGAGGAATAAAGGAAAAAAGAGAACAATAAAAAAGGGGAAAAAAAGGAAAAAGGAAATAAAAGAAAAAAAGGAAAAAGGGAAAAGGAAAAGGAAAGGGAAAAGAAAAAGGAAAAAGAAAAAAGAAAAAAGAAAAAAGAAAAAAGAAAAAAGAAAAAAGAAAAAAGAAAAAAGAAAAAAGAAAAAAGAAAAAAGAAAAAAGAAAAAAGAAAAAAGAAAAAAGAAAAAAGAAAAAAGAAAAAAGAAAAAAGAAAAAAGAAAAAAGAAAAAAGAAAAAAGAAAAAAGAAAAAAGAAAAAAGAAAAAAGAAAAAAGAAAAAAGAAAAAAGAAAAAAGAAAAAAGAAAAGAAAAAGGAAAAAATAAGAAAAAAGGAAAAAGAAAAAAGAAAAAGAAAAAAGGCAAAAGACAAAAGGAAAAAGGAAAAAGGAAAAAGAAAAAAGGAAAAAAGAAAGAAAAAAGGAAAAAGAAAAAAGGAAAAAAGAAAGAAAAAAGGAAAATGGAAAAAAGGAAAAAAGAAAGAAAAAAGGAAAATGGAAAAAGAAAAAAGGAAAAAGGAAAATAAGAAGAAAGAAGGAAGGAAAAAGAAAAATGGAAAGAAAAAAGTTAAAAGAGAAAATGAGTGAAAAAAAGGGAAAAGAAAAAATAAAGGAAAAAAGAAGTAAAGAAGGAAAGGAAAAAGATGCCCACTTCTGCACCTCCTCTCCTGGCTTCAAGAGGGAAACACTTTGAGGGCCAGTGAGTGCCAGGGTGTGTGCCCACGCCCCAGCACATTCCCGGGGTATGCCCTGCTCCTCGGGCCCAGTCACCGCAGGTGGGCGCGGGGCCGGGACTGGGTCTGGGTCCCCACAGGGGCAGAGCAGGGAAAGGCTGCTGGGGGCTGAGCCCTGCTTCTGGCTCCGCCACCGCCCCCAGTGTGGAGACAACACGCACTCACCACACAGAGACCACCTGTGCCAAGCCCCGGAGCCTTCCCCTTCTCTTTATTCTCCACCAGAATCATCTCCAGCCCCAGCATCCTTTCTCCCTGCCACTTGCCAATCACAGCGTCTCTCCTCCAAGCTCCTCTGCCACTGGTCTCAGCTCGGTGCGGTCACCCTGGTGCAATTCCTCTTTGCCGCGCGGGGAATTAATTGAACACGGGAGCCGTTAAGTGCTTACAGTATTACACCTTCATCTCGGTGAAGGGAGCGGGACTTAGTAAAACAAACTGTGTCAGCCCATGTACCAGTCCTGATTAATTTTGTCAAGGTTTCTGCAACGAAGCTGATACTGCCAGAGCTCGCTCTCAGGAGAGAATTACGAAACACACTCACGTATACTCCTGAGAAGAGTGGAAGCATCCTGGATATTGTTTAAATTAACCTCCTCTCCACTGCAGGTGCTCAGGCTCATCGCACGGAGACTTCCGGGTGCAGGAGGAGATGCAGAGCGGGGCTGTGTGGCTCTGCCACAGGTCCCTGCTTGCTCCGAACCACCAGTGGGAGAAGGGAGTGCAGGATCAGCCCCGGCAGCTGTGGATAACTGGGGTCTCCTCATAGCACGAAAGACAGCCAAACCCTCTCACTAGGGCCTCCTGCAGCTCACAGTGTCCCCTGGAGCATCAGCTCACTGGCCTTGCTCTCCAGCACTGGCTACCAACAGGCTGGGCCACCCACCAGGCATTGGGCCACCGACCTCTGCAACACCGGTGATGCCAGCTTCTCATAAACAAGAGTGTCCACCAACAGGACAAGGGGAAATGCATTTAAGTTGAGGGAGAAAAGATTTGGCTTGGATCTTATGAAGAAATTCTTCAGTCTGAGGGAACAGATTGCCCAGAGACGCTGTGGCTGCCCCCTTCCTGGAGATGTCCAAGGCCAGGTTGGATGAGGCCCTGAGCAATCTGGGCTGGTTAAGGGCATCCCTGCTCATGGCAGGGGGTTGGGTTAGATGATCTCTGAGGTCCCTTACAGCCTAAGACATTCTAGGATTTGTGATAAATGCCTTTCTGAACCATTTTGAAGCCTGAAACGAAAGAGAAACCAAGGCTGAGCTCCATGAGACCTCAGTGCTCAGTTCTTCCATGGTGCCCACAGGGTGTTCAAGCAGGACAGGGCACAGCTGCACCAGCTCTCAACCGCAGCAACGACAGAAACCGAGAGCAGGAACAGAGAACAGGTATCTTAGAACTGCCCAGTGGTGAGAGGGGATTCCCCCACCAGGAAACTCCAGCACTCTCAGTTTTGTAACCAGGCTCAACTGGAACGGCAAGATCATCCTTAGGACTTGTGGCAGAACAAAAATTTCCCCCTCCCCATTTGTTTGGTTTTTATGCATCAAAACTTGCAGTCTTGTAACTCCAAATCAGCGTGTTTTTACACACTCCAGGTGACATAACATTTCCATGCAGCTACTCAGCCTGTGTTTACTGAAACCTAAGATTTTGAAAATACTGAAACACAGCATTTCAAAGAGAATAAAAGCAAAGAAGCCAAGATTATACATTTTAACAAGTCCTGCCAGTGAAAAGAACCCACAAAAGCCAGCATTGTTGTCATTATGTTGTGAAACACTTCAATAAGGCTGCAGTTTCCGAAGTGGCAGCATCCAAATCTTTTTGCCCTTGCCTCGTTTAAACACATGTTCACAGCGTGCTGCTGAGTAAATACTGTTGTA
>NW_009694084.1:12730-16794 GCF_000703405.1 Apaloderma vittatum
CCGCCCTCTCCGCTGTGCTCACGTGGCGTGCCTCCTGCACGGCCGAAGACCAGGTGAAATTCGCCCCGAAAATGTATCATCGGAAAATGAGAAAAAGAGGAAGAATGGAGGGGGCGAAAAGGCACAGGTGAAAGGTGTCGTGGCAGCAAGTGGCTGCCTTCTGACCCTCCTCTGTGCTAAAGTCTCCCCTCTGTACAAAAGTCTTCTGATCCGGACCTGCCGATCTCCACGGGGACACACCATAGCCAGCACCCTCAGAGCTTACACGAGCCTGTCACCTTGAGCAGAGGCATGAGCAGACCATGGGCACAACCTGCTGCCAACGGAGTCGAGGGGCCACTGCCCACCCGGAGCCTCAGGCTGGCTCTGCTGCGACGTCCTGCCCTGTGGACATGAGCACCCACAACCCAGGAGCCTCACCAAAAGCCCTCGTCTCCACTGGGAAGCGCAGGGTTAGGGCTTGGTTTTCATTTATTTTTAATATCATGCCAGCTTCATTAGCAGGTTTGCAAGCAAAATGTTAAAAAAACACTTCAAACCCGGCTCCCTGTGCAGCAGGGCTTTGCTGAAGCGGCTCTCGTGCTTTCCGAGGACTTGGAAAATTAGAAATTGAGGAAGTACGGCACTCGCTCTTCCCCTCTGGAAAAGCACCTTCCCACACGGCCGAGCCAAAATCCCGTGGGCGCTGCGGGCTGTGGCCATGGAAACTGCGGGTTTAAAGCGCAGGGGCTCCCCTGGCTTTGTGCAGCTATGCCCATCCATATTAGCTGGAGATCCGCCCGCTGATTTATGATGGAAGCGCTAACAAACCCTTAAATGTGGCACGGCAAATAGCAGCATTATACCAGCACCATGGCATGAGAGGCAGAGGCTGTCTATTGCTCCCCAAGGATTTGTTTAAGGACAAGAACCATGATGAATACAGCCTGGGTGGCTCAATTACATGGGGACTCAATTACTTAAAACAAAGAAACTGGATGAAAAAAGTATGACAAAAATTCAAAATTATTTCGCTGCTGGAGGTCATATATAACAGCCCTGTCATCCATAAATCTGGAAATCTCTAAGGCATGCTACTCCTGTGTTGAGAGATGACAATTAATTGGTATTTTACTTACCTCATCCATGCAAATTATGCAGGGAAAAATTCTAATTACTGCATACTACATGTATATAAGGTCAAAGTGGGCCAGCTTTTGACAGTGGTGTAAAATGGATTATGTTTATCCTTCACATGAGGGCCGTGATCCTGCACGAGCCATGGGGCTTCTGCCCCCCACCGCTTGCAGGGACTGTGCCGGCATTGGCGAGGCTCCGTGGGCACGACGGTCCCTTCCAGAGGAAGGAGGGATCCGACAAACACGCAGCTGGGGAGCAAGCGCGATGTGACATCGGGGACAAACATCAAGTGCTTGAACGAGCCAGAACCAATGTGAGGAGCAACGAGGCGCACAGCCAACCCCGAGCAACCTGACATCCTGAGCTCTGCCCAAACAGGATTCCTTGCCCTCAAAAAAAGGGGGATCCTGCCTTCTGACAACCCCCCTTCCATTTCTCTGGAAGGATTTTATGGGGCAGAAACAGAAGGACAAGAGGTTTGGGGAGGGAGCTCTTGATGGAGACCCGCAGTTCTTCATGGGGTGACACAGGACCGTGCCAAGACATGTGTCCTGCCCTCCCCAGTGCTGGGCGGTCACCGACGGGCTGCAAACAAGGTGCAGCCCTCACCGAGCCTTGCGGCAACTTACCCAGGAGTCCGGGGTTGGGAAATCTCCAGGAGTCGTTGTACGTTGAATATTGTGGGTGGCTGTATGGGCTCCCAGAAAACTCGCTCCCTAAGGAGAAAAAGATGAAACACAAGATCGTTTGATACATGACCACTCGTCCGCGCTTTCTGTGACGGCATTAGTGAAGGCACTGCTGGCTACTACTCACCCCCAGGAAGGGCAAGATGGGTGGGTGAATTATTAAATAAATGGGTGTAGCTATCTTTTACGTGTTCCTTTCATGCTGCAGCCAAAGCCTGCTGAGCTGCTGCGATTTTCTCAGGCACCCCACACTGCTGGAGCAAGACCGCAAGGAGGGATGGGGAGGCCTCTGAGACACACTGGCAGGGCTGGCCCTTGCCTCTGCAGCACTCAGGGTGAGAAACACAACTCAAGGACAGGGCTGCTCACGCAGGCTCTTGGCTGGCAGGAGAAGATGAATCAACTAATCTTTCAGATAACAGGTGCCCTTCCAGGATCTCCAGGAGAACATCGTCTTGGTCCCAGATGTCCCCTCAGCAACCCAAGGAGAGGGACACTTCCACCAGTTTCAGATGGATTTGAAAGGCACAAAAAAGGCTCGAAGAGTTATTGCTATTTATCTCCTCTCCAGCTCCCTCTCTCCCCATCTGTTTGTTCCCTTCGCATGTCACCTCCTGTTTCACACTTGAGCTGCAAGATCTTCGGGACAGAGCCTGGCACCATGGGGCTCTGACTCTCGGCAGGGCACCCAGCACTGCGCAAATACCAACACTGCTGCCGATTCATCAGCAAATCTTACACAAATGACAGTTTCCCACCCTTCTCCTTTCTTCCTCCTCTCCTTCTCCCTCTCCCATACACGAGCACCTGCACGAAGCAATGTGACAGGAGTGAGAACAGGTCTCTCACTGCAAGAGGAGTGGGCTGCCGGGCTGCAGCAGAAGATGCTCACCAAGACCATTGCTTGCTCTGCTCCTGGGCTCTGGTGTGGTCCCTGCCCTGTACCCAGGGCTGCCTTTTTCCCAGCCGAGCAGCCGACCCCTGACACCACATCTCCAGATCCCTGGGCTATGTATCCCCAGCCGGCACAACCCACAGACCCGCCCTGGGGACACGGGCTGGTGACAAGATTTAGGGTCGGGTCCAGGGAAGCTTGGTCTCCTCAGTAGAAACGATCTGCCTACACCAGAGAGTGACAGTAAACACGCTGAACGTGGGGACAGCAAGAGGCACCCATCACTGGTCATGCCCAGGGGTCTCTGTTAACACCCCTGCCCTGTTCCCTGCAGCCCTTCAGACCCACAAGACTGACCCCACTGGCTTCTACCCACTCTCTACCCCCCTGACCCAGCACCCAGGCACAGGGCAATGAGATGAGGTCTGAAGCCAGCAGCAGCAAGAGTTTCCACGCTCAGCATGCCTTGCTGTCTTGACTGTGTCTCCTCAGAAGCTCAGAGCAGGTTTTCATTGCTGCCTCTGAGGAATGACATTAGCTTGCCAAGGAAAATGGAGCTGCTTCCAAACCTTTCCTTCCAATGATGTACATCGTATCTACGTTTACTCTCTGCTCCCTGTCCTTGTGGATGTTAAATGACCTCGAAAGCTGGACGTTAAGGGACTTGTCAGTGTTGGGTTAATGACTGGACTCAATGATCATAAAGGTCTTTCCCAATCTGTGATTCCATGAGTGAGGCACGGTGCAGACAGCAGAGCCAGAAGAGATGTCAGGACCCAGGGCTGATGCCCTCCATCACCTTAGAATCACAGAATCATAAACTATAGAATAATAGAATCACAGAATCACAGAACATTTTCAGCTGGTAGAGACCTTCAAGATCATCAAGTCCAATCTTTTCCTAGCCCTATGAATACCACTAACCCATGTCCCTAAGCACAACATCCACCCGTCTCTTAAAACCCTCCAGGGATGCTGACTCAACCCCCTCCCTGGGCAGCCTGTTCCAGTGCCTGAGAAAAGAACCTTTTTCAGAAAAAAATTTCCCCCCCCAGCCACAGAGCGAGCTCCCTGCGGCAGCACACAGCAGCTTCTTGGGGGAGCGACACTGTCTCTCCCACTCCTGGAAGGCTGATGGCCAGGTCCTCCTTCCAGCATGCGCCGCATGAGGATGCCTTCACCTGTGGGAGCCTCCTCCTTGGGGAGGGGCTGGCACACCACCCTCCAGGTGGTTTCTTTTCTTCCTTCCCACAGGGCAGCGAAAACGTAGAGGTTTTAGTCCTTTTCTGGTTGCACAGTTCAGTTGTGCTGCCTGACTGGCACGGCACACAAAATCCGAGGGGAGGGAGTCTTGCTGCCAT
>NW_009694084.1:16857-49785 GCF_000703405.1 Apaloderma vittatum
GGCCAGCAGCACCCCTGGCTTCCACGGAGGCTGAGCTGCCGCACACCGCCAGCCCTGTGCAGGGCAGGTGACCGTCTGAGGACAGGACAACTTGCTTCCCATCGTCCCATCAATACCCCTGTCTCCCTTCCGCTCCCCTCTTGCATCCTCCCAAGCCCCTGGGGACCCCGCGTCCCACGCCGACATCGCACGCACCTTCGAGAAGCTCGTCAGCGCTGCAGCAGGGCTGCGGGTGGGAACGGGCTGACATTTCATTGTTCCATCCTCTCCTCCCCCACCATTCCCACTGCCCTCCTCCCCACACTCACACGCAGACACACATCGTGGACCCTCTCTGGGGGATGCTCCGGTGCCTGTCAGGCTGAGGCTTCCAATTCTCTGTTTTTTATGCCTCAGTGGTCAGGGTGTCAAGCTCCTGCAGTAGAGACCAGCCAGGAGCTCGAGGAGTCACTGAGCACCATCAGCTCGGTGACAGTATCGCTTGCTTCTTAACATACTCTGCATATCCATCAGCCTTGCAGGCGGAAGAGAGAGAGAGGGAAGAGGGGCAGGAAGGAAAATGAGAGAAGACGAATACAAGAGAGGGGAGGGGAAAAGGAGGAGTGGGGGAGAAAGCCTCGAGCCCTGCTACCACCATCGCAGCCCTGGGGCAGACAGATGGTGCAGCCACAAGCGAAGCTGAGCCGGACAGACGAGCGCCGCGCGAACGCCTCGCGATTTCCACCAGATATCCTGAGGTCCATCAGATGCACTTCTTGACAGCACTCACCCCACTCGGGAACACGACCCGTTGCCCATCTGGGGACATGCATGCATGCGGCACACTTTGCACACACATACCCACACTGCCCATGAGGGGCGGCAGCAGAACGTGTCCTTCCTCCATGTGAAACGGGAAAGTGCCTCCTTAACAATTCTGACAAAAAGCACCAAACCAAGGGATTCTGCCGGAGACACCCCACCATAGCTGCAGACCTGGCTCCATGCCACTGCAATGCTTCACGAGGCGGCTGCCCAAGAGAGGTCAGACCCTTCCGTCGCCCCCAGAGGCTGAGGTGCAGGCAACGACAATTCCCAGCAACTCGGCTGCTATGAGGCAGCAACAACCCCTGGGAGATGCACCCACCTCGAGGCGCTGAGATAGACCCTTGGTAAAGGGTCTTGGTTGCAGAGTCTGATGGTGCTGGATGGATGCTCTGCCATCCTGCAGCACGTTCTCTGTGGACTATCAACTGTGCATCAGCCTGTTTGGTCTCCTTCTCTGGAGACATTCAAAACCCACCTGGGCATGTTTCTGTGTGACTTGCTCTGGTTGACCCTGCTCTGGCAGGGGGGCTGGACTGGATGATCTCCAGAGCTCCCTTCCAACCTCGACCATTCTGCGATCCTATGATTCTATGTTTCTAAGGGAACTTCCTGGCACGCCTCCTTTGTGAGGTGCAGAGAAACTGAAAAGCATGAGCTTAGAAATCTCAAGAATGAAGAGATCAAGAAAAAAGAGATTTCGCTATGCCTTTTGAACTGTCATGGCTTTAAAGAGCTGTCCATGCAGGGGACAGAGAGGATGCAGGCTTGACTCAGGGCAGCAGGGTGCAGGGAACCTTCTGCACCGACCAAAAGGTGGAAGGATGGGACAGATGCTCAAAGTGGGGCCATGTCCACCCAAAATTCCAGTGGGAATCTTCCAGGATGGAGAACACCTGACCACTGTCACTGCACAGAGCACCCGGCTGGTACCCACAAGGTAGCAGAGCAGTGATGAACGTGTCCTTCAGCCCTGTCTTTGTAGCTCTGTGTGGCACCAGCAGAAACCAGCAGCCTGGTCCAATCAGGAACACGCTTGTTACCCATCTGTTGGTACCTTCAGACCGAAACCAAAACTTCACCAAATATTCAACAAGCAAGTTTTATATGTGACTTCCAAGACCCAGTCCCCAGGATCTCAGAAGACCTCATGAACTAGAAGCTTCAGAGTCAGGACAGATCAACCAGAGCCAGCTACCTGAGGGCAGACACATCTTTGTACACTTCTGACCACGTTTTCTTAGATATCATTTTTTTGCACACACTCTCTACAACTCCCTGACAGAAGGGTGTAGCGAGGGTGGTTGGTCTGTTCTCCCCCGTTGCGAGTGACAGGATGAGGGGAAATGGCCTGAAGTTGTGCAAGGGGAGGTTCAGGTTGGATATTGGGAAGAATTTCTTTACTGAGAGGGCTGTCAGCCATTGGAACAGGGGGTTGAGTCACTGTTCCTGGAGGTGTTTAAGAGACAGATGAACATTGTGCTGAGGGATATGGGTTTGTGGTGTTGACAGGGCTGGGAAAAGGTTGGACTCGATGACCTTGAAGGTCTCTACCAGCTGAAAATATTCTATGATTCTGTGATTCTGTGAATCTATGATTCTATGATTCTGTGATTCTATGAATTATGATTCTATGATTCTACAATTTGAGATGAAGAGAAGCCACCAGGACCATGGAGATGAACGGCTGTATCTGTATGATGGCTGCAGGTGGTAAAACATGTAGGTTTTACCATGTGCAGGTGGTACAATGTGCCTTCCACCCTGACAACAACGTGCAACAGCTCCTAGTGGGCTCTGAGACCACAAGCCCTGTCTGTGCCATCCCTCCTGCCAGACTCATCCCAGCCACTGTTTTCCTCCACCAGTCCCCAATGGCTGGGTCTTTTTGCTACCTAGTCTCTGGGTTTAGGACAGTGTCTCATTTAGTCCTTCCATCTGGCAGAAAATTAAAACAAACCAGGGCAAACGGTGTTCAACGCATGCAACTGCCTCGGAGAACAGAACAGAAGGTTGCAGGATAAAGAGCAGAGTCTGAGCAGGAACAGCAACACCTTACCCATTTCTTGCTGGGGTCCTGGGTAATTTTAGGAACTGTCCGCTGTGCCCTGAGCCATGCAAACAGACCTGGGCACACGGCTTTCAGATCCCTGACATAAAATCCACAAGTTCCACGGGGCCAGGCAATGCCTGGGCTGGAGGGGGGAATAAACCAAAGGGGCACCAGGTGAAGTCACTTCTCACCGTCTTTCTTCGTGACCCAGCCGCACAAAGTCAGAGTGGGAAACAAGCATGAGAGACCTGAGAAATGAGGGAAGATGGTTTGGCCTCTGCAGAGAACCACAGCACATTTTCCCCTCGGTAAAGAGAATTTGCATCACACCACCTGGCCGTTGCAGCGTCTCAGGGTGAGAGGGAAAGGGGTCTGCAGCTCTGCCTGGAACACAGAACTCAATCCCTTAATAGTCTTCTCCACGTACAGAGGAGCTGGGAAACACCTTTTTTTTCCCCCCCACAAAAATGCAGTTTCACATTACTACCATGCTTCCACAAATTCATGATTATTTTGACAAATTCCTCAGTTAAATGCAGCCTTGGAGTTTAATTTTTTTAAAAATGATAAGTTTTCCACTGAATTTTTTTCTTTTTCTTTTAAATTCTGGGAGATGGTTTCAGATTATATTCAGTGAGGCTGAAAAAAAAAATCCAAAAATTTCACCTGGAAAACAAACTGTATCTCTGAGGTAAAGTCTGAAGTAATTTTCATTGATCTTTTTTTGTTTGTTTGTTTTCACTGAATCTTGGACTTTCTTCTAATTTTAACACTCAGTAGCAAACAACGGGATCAGCGATTTATACTGCTGTAATCTGTAAATATCAGCTGCATTTAGTCTGAGGGACTAGAAACCCAGGGGATGCCACAAGTTGACAACCGGTAATCTGCAACATCTTCTCCTCATCCCTGGTGTTTCCTTTGCCCACAGAAGCCCCACAGGAGGGAGGACACTGGTAACTCTGACTTCTCCCAGAGCCTGGACGATGCTGGCAGAGGATGCTGAAAGGACAAGAGGAGGCTCAGCATCATGAACTCCCTCCTCAGCATGCACAGCACTGGGGACAAATGGTTTGTGCTTGAAAGGAGCTTTAATGAAAAAAGGAACATTTCCCAAGGGGACTGAAAAATGCAGTTCTGGAAAAGCTCTTCAACAAGCGGCTTTGAAACAAGGAAGCTGCTTTTCAAAACATCTGAGATCCTCTGCATCAAAATGAGAAGCTGCTCCAGGTCTGCAGACACTCCTAACGTGGTGCTACATCCAGCAATTTATCCATTTCTCCAAACCAAACCCCTAACTCCAACCCTA
The DNA here is from genome assembly GCF_000703405.1 of Apaloderma vittatum. NCBI lineage: Eukaryota > Metazoa > Chordata > Aves > Trogoniformes > Trogonidae > Apaloderma > Apaloderma vittatum. The sequence continues at coordinate 21,024 of NW_009694084.1, forward strand.
ACATCAATCCCAACTCCAACCCTGACGTGTAAGCCCAAATCCAAGCCCAACACAGTAAAGACATGAATAAAGCATTAATAAATGGAAAAGGAAAAGTGCTTTCTGTAGGAAAGGAAAAAGTGCTTTCCTGCTTCACTCTTTTTTTTTTTGATGATGGAAGTTAAAGTGGTAGATTTCAGCAGAAGAATCACCATTACAAATGACTTTCAGGTAAAACTTTCCTTACTCAGAACAAAGTCTTCACTTCCTGATTTCAGATGAAGAAAACCCAACAAGCGGTGAGTTCCTAGAGCACAAAGCACTCTATCCATGTTGTTTAAACACGGGATGATAAACCTGTGTCAAAAATTTCAGCCAGCTCTAGCCAAGATGCTGGAGCTGTGATGCTCTGCAAGCACCCGGCTGATCATGAGTAGAGAGGCACTCAGAGGGTGCCGGGCAGAGATATTAACACACACAACTCATCAGACACTGCCTATACCTCTGAAAGAATAACCACGTTAATTACCACAGCAGCAGTGTGGGCAGCAGCTGGTCCAGTGGCTGAACAGCCTCCTCGAGCAAACCTGAACAGTGATGCACCTCTTGCTGGTTAAAGCTCATTTCTGTCCTAAAAGCTGGAGGAGCAACCCACTGACTGGAACCCCCAAATGCTTCCTACACCTTCACATTCAACCACCCACAGACACCATGACAGCGACCCGCCCGGACAGATGAAACAGCGCTGGGGGCAAAATCCAGCTCCAGGCAGGGACATGAGATCTGCCCCACTACCAAGGGGGGTGTCCCACGGGGACGCACCAGCCCGGGAACTGAGGAGCCTGCTGCCTTGGCAGCCTCAGGCACTGTTTTCCCAGGGTGTCGGGGACCTCACCGAGGGTGCACGTGCAGAAATACCACACAGAGAGACACAGCAACCTGCCGGCACACCTACGTGCTCCCTACTGCAGTAGGGAAGAACAGTATGGTAAACCTGCTGGCAAATCCCTTGCAAGAATCCAGCAGATCAATAGACTTGATATTACCATCTATGACCCGTTCCACCAGCACGCCTGCACACCACGCTCACGCCTGCGACATCGCGTAGTCATTGATTAACCCCTTCAATGTGCAACTGTGACCTGAGCCCCCGTGTGCGATTTCAAAGTGAAATTAGCCCATGCTCTGGCTAATTTTTTCCTGCATGTCAGCCGAGCAGAAGTTTATTGCTGCCGCAGTTGGAAGGTGCTTGGTCACACTCAGACGACGTCTCTCTGAAGTTCCCAGTCCCATCAAGATTGCCAATTAACTTCTAATGAAGGTTGTATATAATTTTAAGATCATACAGATTGCACAGTATTTCCCCCTTATTTTATCTTTATATTAACTAGCACCTGCTCAAAGATTTACAATTTTATTTTTATTGGTTCTGAGTGGGTTGTCATATTTTAAGAAAACAGTAACATGCAGATTTTTGTTACGCTACCTCATTTCCAAGAAGCTACAAGGCACAGAAATCCTATCAGTGACTAATGAGTTGTGGGTTAAGGTGGACGTACCTTGCTGTGAAGTCACTGTACTATTCTCGACCCGTGCTGCCTGCCATAAAATTTTAATGCTGCTTCTGACATATTTATGAAATACCTCACCTAGTCTTCGCAGGATGACAAAAAGATTTACGCCTGCAATTACTGCAAGCACGTAGGTTTTAGCTATGCACTTTAAACTTTTGTACACAAAGGTATTTAACTTTAATACAACAAAGGTAGGTGGTGCCACAGAGCAACCATATTGGAACTGCATTAGGGCAGATTTATCTCCCTGTGCCAGGAGGACAACTGCCCAACTCATCTGCACAGAAGATGACGCCGTAATTAGTGATGGTGAGGAATGTGTGCCTTCCCTGTCCCCCCGCAGAGCCCTCTGCCCTAGGGACCCCGGGCAGACCTGGCGGACGGAAGCTGTGCGATGGCGATGCCCAGCCCAGCGATCCACGGGGAATGGGGCTGGGAACAGGACTGGGAATGTGGAGCTGCTCGGAGCCAGAGGCTGCAGCTGCACACCCCAGATGGGCCCACGGATCACCCCAAACCCTGTCTGCAGGGCTGCCTGCGACCTCAGTGAAGCTCCTTTCACCCTGTTCCTGGGGAAGGCGAGGAGAATGGGAGGGACAAGGGACACAGGATGGACACAGGGCATGAGATGGGCAAGGGGAATAAGAACAAGAGGCATGGGATGGAAGAGGGGCAGGGGATGGACGCAGAGTTCCACATGGGACATTGCTCGCTCCCTGCCCCTGTGCCCAGCCTCTCCAGATGGGCACCACTTCATCCTCTCTGCTCCAGACTGAGGTGAAAAGGAAGACTCCCATCTCACAGAAAATGTCAAGCTTTACAAAATGCGTTTTCATCCCAAAGTGCTGTAAAAACGATCTTGTGAGATGAAATTCTCCAACTCCTGTAATGGAAACATTGCATTTGGTTCAGATGAAAAACATTCCACTCCACGCTTTGCTTTGACTTCAGACTTTTTGATAATTTCAAGCCTTCATAATGACAATGTAATGTGTAGTTACTTCCAGGAATTACACAAGTAATTTAGGTAGTAGCAGAAGTAGATATAATGCTACAAGCCATAATAACATAGTTACAGTGTGCAAATTGTCAAGTCTAGAAATTAAGCATTTTGGCAGTTTGATAAAGGTGACGTGGAAACGATCTTCAATTACCTGCAAACGCAGGTGTGAACAGGGGCAGCAAAGCATGTGTGTGGCCAAGGGAGCATCCTCCCACACTGCTTCTTCTCAGCCACCCCGCTGGTGTCCCCATCCTTGGTCACCACGTCAGACCACACCAGGGCCAGCCACGGCTCGGCTGGGACCCACGCCACAGATGGGTCCTGTCCTTCCTGATGAGGTGGCATCACCTCTGAGGGGCAGAGAAGTCTCTCATCTGTGTGTGGATGAGCCCTTGCAGCTGCGACACTCAGAACCTCAGCATCTCAACAGGACTCAGGGCTCCAGCCACGCTTGGACTGGGGCTTTAGGACATCAGCAGGGTCTGCTTTCCCCTCTCCAGATCCTTCTGTCATCATGGGGAGCTGAAATAGACATTGTCCCAGCAGAGATGTCAGGTTTTCTTTCTGACACCAAACACAATGCAAATGAATGCGTGAGTGACAGAAGAGAGATAATTTCCCACTTGATTTTCACAGCACTGCTTTAGTTTTACACCACATCCACGTTACAGTCGTCCTTTTAATGCAGAGAAAAGAACATGTCAGCTGATCGCAGGTCAGTCTCCGGGAGCGCGGCAGCTCAGTTTTCTGGCGGGACGGACACTGGTGGAAAACGTTTTGCCGTCTCCAAGCAATGCCTGCAGCTGCTTAGCCTGGCCTGATCCAACTGAATCAGCCAAAAAGAGAACACGTGGTGGGGAAGGGGTAACGGACAGGGAACCTCCTCCCACGCGTAGCGGACGGATGCTCGAGGACACTCTGGCTCTGCAGCATGTCCCTTGGGTGGACCTATGGGTCCCCACAAATCCCAGCAGCCCAGGGCAGACCCCCAGTGGGCCAGGCTCCTTGCTGAGAGCTGGTATTACTTCTGACTGCAGTAAACGTGTGAGATCAAAGCCTAGAGAGCCTGGTCTGAGGCTGGCTCAGTGCTGGAGAAAGCTTGTAGAAGGAAGAGGAGACAATGCCCCGCACCTCCCACCGACACAGCAAGCAGCTTTCTCCTACCCAGGCACTGCCTGTCCCACCACGGAGTCCACAGCCCCCTCCCCATCTCAGTAAAACATCCCTGCGTGCTCGGAGGTTATTTATTCCGTGACAGAGCATCCATGTGGCAAAGCAATCTTTGCTGGTGCCACGTGAGACTGACGGGATTTAGCGCATCTGCTTCTGAACGGATGTCGAGTCGGGACCAGAGTGCTGCTTCTAATAATTTTAGGAGGAGTTACTGGGGTTACAGTTAAACTGATCAGCTTACTCTGCCGTCAGTGCAGGGCCTAATCCCAAACCTACCACAGTCACAGGTCACAAAAGACTTAGTTGCCAGCAAAGTGCCCTGGTGACATATTTGAGGCTAGGAATAACCGAACACGTCCTTCTTCGTGGAGAATTCTCACTTGCTCACACAGGTTTACACCTGCCCAAAAGGGCTGCATACACGAAGGTTTTCCAGCACAAACTCTGCTTCCTACCATTCAATAGCCTCCGCTTTAAAATGTGTTTTCAGAGGAAAGTTCTGCCATGGAAATGTTGCACTCCTTAGAGCACTTTCCTTTATTTTTACTACGACATGAAAAGTTGCTTAAAATTTTTCACTTAATCTGGTTTTCTTGCCACGACCCCATTTTTCTTCTTTTGCACTGATCATATACTACACTGTACTGTACTGCACTGCAATCTCCCGTAATGACTTGGCATTTTTCACTTGTTTTGATGAAGTCTCAATGAGTCCAGAAACCTCTGCAAGGAGAACCCCTAATTTTCAAAATATTTAATTTCAATTATTTCTGCCATAGACATCAATTCTGAATGCTGGAGGTCACCGCAGGGCAGATGTTCTATGTTCAAACAGTCCTAACCACAAGCAAACTCCCTCCAGAGCTCGTAACACAGAAATCAAGTCTGCAGCCTTGGAAAATAAGTCCAGTAAGTGCTGAAAAGGCTGAATTCTCTGCAGGAGAACTGTACCCCCAAAAAACCCTCTGCATGGGTCATCCTGCAGCGGCAAAGGGGAGGATGAGGGGAGCCAGGGGTGCAGGACTTGGTCTGCAGCATCCCCCTGGCCACACAAATGCTGAAGCAGGAGACATCCAGCTTATCGCAGGACAACTTGCAAAGCTCTTCCTAACCCCATGAGGCTGGGCAGATACTGAACCCTCTGGGCTGTCACCCAGAGCCAGACACATCTTTCAGCATATGCAGAAATCCAGGCATGGGAGGACAGGTGAGAAGCCAGCCTTCTGAACCACCACTGGCAGCCCTGCGAGATGCTGGGCACACCACAGCTTTAGTAATCTCTTTTTTTACAGCTCTAGGTGCCAGCACATCACAAGGAGGTATAAGTGTAACAGAAGCTGAGTGCTCAGGAACAATAAAGCATTTTGCGTGCTCCCCCACGGCTGTTACGGTCTAAGAACCCTCATTCCCAGCATGGGGTCCAAGCTTAGGAGGTAACGGAGGCAAAGCCCATGCAGGGCTCAGGACACTGGGCACCTTAACTGGCTTTTCGGTGCTCACTAAACCATCCACGACTTCCCAAAACCAGAACTAGTTTAGACCTCATGCCTCATTCTAAAAGGAGCATCACAGGCTGCCCAGGGCAGTAGTGGAGTCCCCACCCCTGGCAGGATTTAGAAGCCGTGTAGATGTGGTGCTCAGGGACATGGGTTAGTGCTGACCTGGTTAGCGCTGGGGTAACGGTTGGACTCACTGGTCATTTCCAGCCTAAACAATTCTACAACCAGCTTTTTCTATGTTGCCACCAAGAGCTGCCAAACATGACAAAAGCAGAGCAAAGAGGAGGGGGCCCGTGTAGGGCGGAGTATGTGTCACCCCCAACACATCATGTTCCACCTCGACACCGACCTCCTACTGCCGGCTCATCGCCCACGCTCATCACCCGGGCAGCCACAGCCACCACCGGTTTTGAGAGCCAGGCAGACAACGACCTGTGAGGAAACGCCTTGTAAAGCTGCTCCTGCCTGCCCAGAACAGAGGACAGCAGTGCTCCCCGCAGCCCCCACACACAGAGGGGGTGTCCTTGGTGCCCAGGAGAGACCCTGGGAGCTGCCTCGGTGGCTGCAAACCCTGCGAAGGGTGAGCTCTGCCAACCAGCCCCGCGTCAGCAGGTCCTGAGGCCAGGTCCTACAGGGCTAACACAATTAATGAGCAGAGGGCGAGCTTTTAACACATCCCACCTACAAGCATATCGTCTCTAAATTCCTGGCTCCATATATTTCGGGCTTTGCCCAGAGCGGCGTCCTCCGTGAAGATGCTCCGCTAGCTCCGTAACCACAGCCAAGCCAAGAGTGCTGGGCAGGGCTCCAGAACAAATGACCACGGAACCTCGGCTTCCACCCCCCAGGTCTAACCCCTGCCCCAACAGTGACACTTTCTGCCGCCAACAGCAGCTCCACTTGAAAAACAGTATCTGAACAGAGAGCTCCTTTGTGCCACAGGCAGCACTGCTCTGCTGCCAGAGCCCCAAACCCCGGCATCGTCCAGAGGTGTGGAGGGGATGGTTTCGGCACCGAGGTCTGGCTGGAAACCACCCCCCCACACTCCCCACAGCCCCCCGGCGTCGCCGCGCGACGCTGGTGGCTGACGAGACTGATGGATTTGACTGAAGGTAGCCAAACTGTCACTCAGGAGGTGCCCCCTTGGTACCTCTTCTGGCTGGATCTACTTGAGGGTGGGCTTGCCTGAGCCGCTCCTGTCAGGGATTTCAAAGGGAACAAGCGGCTGAATGCGGATCTGACAGCTCGGCCGAATTAGGGCTATTTGCATGCTAATTTCCACCGTGCTTAACTCACTGGCAGACCTAGAGCGAGAAGCAGCCTCTGCATGTTTGGAACAATGCTTGACTGATCTAGCTGCGCTAACGAGCAAATTATGGTAATTTTGTTATTACAAATGCATAGAAATTTCCGAAGAGTGGAGCAATACAATATGTTTTCCCTCCTCCTCCTCACTCCTAAATACGGACCCTTTTGTTTGTACACACTTCGCCTTGCTTACTGATGTTCAGATACGCACGGCGTCTCACCTCCATGGGAGGAGGCAGAAATGACGGAGGGACTGAGCTGAGGGGACTGGTGCCGCGGCGCGCAGGACATGGGGACCACTGGCACCCTCGACTGGCGCGAAGCAGCAGAGAGCCTCGTCAGTGGGGAGCTGACAGGGACCTACCCCAGCTGAGGATGGGGTCTGGAGGAGGAAGGCAGGTTTGGGAACAGCAGACCCAGAGGCTGCTGGCTTCCCAGCACTTCACCTTCTTGCCCTTTCCAGCGTAATTTCCAAATCAATTTAATGAAATAACATCTGACAACATCATATTGAAAACAATATAAATTTTATCTATATTGTCTACAAGTGCAGTAATTACATTCCTGAGAGGTGGACGCCAAAACGTTTCTCCGGGCTTCGGAGATGCTGGCAGATCCTCACTCGAAACGTACACAAGCAGCAGATAAACGCACACCATTTACTTAACTGCTTCATTATTAATTAAGGGCATCATTTATTGGATGATTTGCAATCTGGTATTGCCCCAAGATACTTGCGACGGCATGTCACTTTGCTCTATCACACGTGATGAAACTTTCCCAGGATTTGCCTTGCGAGATTACAGAAGGCACCTTTGTGGAGCTGCCCTAGACTGGGGAAAAAAACCCAGTAAATTCAATTCACCAGGGAATGCCAAACAGGAGTACTTCTGCCCTTTGGCAGTGGGTTGTCTGGCCGTGGTGGTGGAAGCTGCGGGTGTTTTTGGGTGCATCTGCAGGGGGTGAACATGTTTTGGGGGAATGCTGAGTCTGAGCTACCACAAGCTGCAAAAAGTGGTGATACGTGGCACAAAAAAATGAAATGCCCATAACCTGAGCCGGGATACACTTCCCCACGGCAACAGCGGCATGAAGCAGGTGGAGCAGATGGTAAATGGACTTGGGAGTCACCTCCACGCTCCAAGGAGGTAACTTGCAAACTTTGCACTTCACTAAAGAAATGTAACGGTTTATTAATCCAAGAAATGTTAAGGTTTAGTCCTCATTTTCTCTAGGTCCTTCTAGCACAAAGGGCTTGATTCTCCTTCCACTTTCAGTGGCCACAACAGCATCACTGACCAAGTAGCCAAGTGGTTCCAGATTTCGGCTGCCAGTGGAGCAGGGTCCACTTTGGCTGCACCCTTGGCCACCCCACATGCTGTAACTTGCTTTCTCCACCCGTTTTTAAGTGTTCTACCTCCCAGCTGCCTCCATTTATTTACTGCTGCGTGCCAAGAGACTACAAAACGCTACCGCAGAGCTGGAGCCACAATAAATAACATGAATGCATGAAAACAACTACGAATAAAGTCTTCAGGGTGCCAGGCGGGACACCAAACCCCAACAACCCCGACGGGCTTCGTTCCAGAGATCCTAACACCCAACTGCTGCCTCCCGAGGTCACATCATCTTCTCCTTGTTAAAATCCACTAGCCACAAGGAAAAAAAAATAAAATCTGAAACCCACATGTTTTGTTTCCCAACATCACCTCCTTCTGGTTTGCGCATTAGAATCAGCACCTTCTCCTGGATAAAAGATTGCTAACGACACCGTTGCTATTTTTTATGCTTTTCTTTTCAAAGCCCAGTTTTGAATGTCACTGTTTTCAGGTCCCTTTAGTCGGGTAATTGCACATAGACTTCATATAAAGGAAATTCATTTGTTCAGGGTCACTGCATGGTTTTTCATTAAAAACAAATTACCAGTGTTCTGAAAGGACATCTGGGTTTCGAGAGTCCCATTAATGACTATATTTTCAGCATCACTATTCCGGACAGTCTACCCTTTCCTGTCACACACTGGGAGCAGAGGGGACGAGGCAAATGACAGTCCCAGGGAAGGGAGTGGGGGTGGTGGAGTGGGGGCTCTGTCCCCTGAGACAGGGAGGGGGAAGAGGGAGCAGCAGAGCCCGGGGTGCAGGGGCTGCTGTCCCAGCACTTCTAACACCAGAGCTAGAATACGTGTTGAAGTGAACGATCACGGCTACTTGAGCGTCACCTTCCTCCAGCTCAGCCTGGTAGCAAGGGCATGCAGATGCTGAAACTGGGTATGGGCATAGTTTGCCCAAGCTCTTGCCCATCTCCCACCACGCCAGCTGAGGGGAACTGCCTTGAGCCGCCCAGGCCACTGGGGACCCAAAGGGGACACAGCTCCTGGGTCAGTGGTCCTCAGAGCAGGCACACAAGCTGCAGCTCCGGCAACGCTCCTCGTGCCTTCCCCTCTGTCCCCGTGCTGATGGCCATGGCCTTCCCCACACGTGGGAGGACAGAGACCTTCAGACACGTCTTGGGATCAGTCCCACGGACACCAGCCATCACCCATGGAGAGAGACCTGACTCAGAGCCGGAAGCAGGCTGGTGGTGCATGGACCAAGAGAGGATCAAGAAAAGCCCCCAGGCCAGCATCACTGGTCCCCACTCCCAAGTCAGCCCCGGCCAGTGTTGTCCCAGAGCCCACAGGAGAAGGAGTGGTGCCTGAGAGAAGGTCCAGCCTCCCAAGGGGGTAAAATCCCTGCAAATACTTCATTTCCCAGAAATGTGCTCCCAACCAGCTGTGGCTATGCTCCTAAAGCCAAATCTGCTATGTGAGGCAGGAATGTGGGCAATGAGAGCAGAGAGGACAGCATCACCTCCACCAGAAGAGCCAAGCAGCCCTGGGGCTGTTCCTTGGGAGAAGGGTAAGCAGAGCCGGGTGGCAGCAGGCTCCAGGCACGGGATGGGATGGGATGGAGAAGATGCAGCTTGCCTCTGCCTGCTTTTCCCAAGGGGCAAGAGGAAAACACTGCTCCACGTTTCTAAAGCGACAGCACATTAGGGGCACAACCACAGTGTGAACAAATAATAACAATAATGCCAAATTACTGCAGACAATTTCTGCATATACCATCTCATTCACCTGTGGGATCCTGTGCCCCGAGGTGGTACCAAAATCGTGAACCAAGCAGGAACCAGCAGCAGATTAAATGTCTCAACAGACATTGAGAACACACGGAGAGCTACACTAGGCAAAGTAAACATTTACAAGTGATACAAACTCTCACGCTCCAAGGCATAAGAACCATAGAAACATTCAGGTTGGAAAAGACTCTTGGGACCACCAAGTCCAACCTATAACCCCACTCTGCAAAGCTCACCCCTAAACCACCTTCCCCAACACCATATCTAAACGACCTTTAAACATCTCCAGAGAAGGTGACTCAACCACCTCCCTGGGCAGCCTGTTCCAGTGCCTTACTGCTCTTTCTGTGAAAAATTTTTTCCTAACATTCAGTCTAAATCTACCCTGTTGCAGCTTGCGGCCATTCCCTCTAGTTCTACTTGGCAAAGCGCTCCTCTCCTTGTCGTAGGACATCGGGTTTGTCCCTGTTGGATTTCATGCTCTTGCCTCAGCCCTCATGGTGCCTTCAGGTCACAGCCCCACCATGGAGCATGCTGACAGCGCTCCTCAGCCTGGCAACACCTCAAACCCTGACCATGTGTGCTCCTTCCCGGTGCTGGAGATTAAAATAGCTTACTTGCAGAATATTAGAATTAATGGTGGTATTGCTTAAAATTACAATGAACTGAAACTTGTTTTGTATTATGAGTGACATTGTTTAGAACGAGTAGACAGATTTACCGAAGCCTTAGGTGCAGACTGGGGACTTTTACCCAAGTACTGATCAGCTCAGGCTAAAGAAAGGTCCAGAAACCAATGCTAAGTGAGAACGATAAGACCAATAGAAACTGCAACCTCTAGTTAAGAAAAGAATGCCCACCTGGAGAGAGAGAAGGGCTCCAGTGAGGAAGGAGCAGACCCCACAGCCAAATATTAGTGTGAGGTGAGGTGAGCTGGGATTGTGATGGTGGAATTGCCGGGGGATTTCTGTCTTCTGGGTCCATCTCGGGGGGTCCCAGCTCAAGCTGGAATAACCCGACTCTGTGGCAGAACGCAGGGTCCGAGCTCTTCTTTACAGTCGGGGCTGAGCCTGGATCCAGCGGCACCGAGACTCCTCTCCCTGAGGAAGCTCAGAGAGCAAGGGGGTCCAGCCTGACCCTCGCCACTCAGCAGGAGGGTCTTCCCGGGCTCTTCTGGAACACCTAATTGTGGGTGAAGATGCTAACAAGGACAGGAACCTGCAGTGCATGCTACCACCACGCCCCTGCAGCACAGCATCAGCCACCACCTCCAGGCACGACCACCTGACCTGCTTTTTGCCCATCTGTCTGCCCATCCATCCGCCCCGTAGCATTTCTGTGCTGCCGTCAGGGCACAGTGGTCTGCTGCAACCCCAGCACCTCTTGAGAGAGCTCCTCTGCGTGGTGACAGCCACCAAAGGGCAGGAGAAGCATGTGGGGACAGTGAGCTGGAGAGAGAATGCATTTATGGGAGCCCCAAGTGATGCCAGCTCTCGGTTCCTAAAGCTCTGGATTGAAATCAAAGCCATGTGTTTGCTTGTTTGGTGCCTTTAGAGAAAAGTATTTGATTAATTTATTCTCCAGGTCACAAGTCCGCATTTACAAGCTACACTAAAAAAAAAAGGAAATACCCTGTTCATGCACAAGCCTGTTTTTGCTGGGAGAGCAGGGAGGAGCTCGTACCAGGCACGGGCATGCAGCGGGGACAGGCTGCTCTGCGGAGAGGCAGGACCCAGGGCTGGCACGGCAAGAAGCCTCTGCTGTTCACATGAGGCTGGAGAAGAGACAAGCACAGAGCAAGAAGCTTAACCCACACAGGTCCTGCTTCCATCCTGAAAACACCGGGAAGCGACGGTCCCTCCGTCCCTGGCAGCATGGCGAGGGACGGGTCTGCCCACGACAGCGCAGGCGATGGCAGCAGCAACAAGCATCCAACAAAACACTGCCTGTGTCTTATTGTGTCTACATTTCTCCCACGCCTCTAAGCACTTAACTCACACAATTACTTAATTACAAGCAGAAATCCATGGCTAATGATGAAAAACCTTATCAAGGATGCACATTTCTAGCAGAGGCTCTGAAAACTACAACAAAGGCAAACACAAGTTGTGAAATGAATCCCTGAGGGCTGGTACCACAAACATGAGCCCTTGCTCGGGCACAGAGCACCACCAGCCTCTTGGGTGCTTTCCCTAGCGAGGCTCTGGAACTGGTCCTCCAAAGTACAGGAATCTGAGGATTGAGAAGGTATTTTGGATGCTAGTTAGCAAATTCTCACTTAAATGAGAAGGAGAACCTACAGGAATTGCAGCTGACCTTCACACTAGCTGGAGCAGAAGGTTGTTATTAAAGGAACCAGTGAGAGAAGCACTGCAGTTACTCAATATAATGGGTCACACAAGCCTATGTGTAGTTAAAAATAAAAATCTATTACTCAGGAAAATCAGCTCAGATGACTCTACATCACCCAAACCCTCACTGCCTCTCCTCTGGCCAAGTCCCACATTGTGTGGTTCTCCCACCCCACAGTGAACATCCAGTAACCCCCCAAAAAAGAAGGAAGAGCAAGTATTCCCCTCAGATAGGGAAAGGACTGGGGCTCTCAGCTGGATTTTTGTTGAAAGGTGCTTGGAAAGAAGACGGAGATTCCCCAAAGCCTCTAAATCTCCACTTTCACCAGGAACGATGCATCGAACACAGCCGGGTTTCAGATGTTCACTCCCAGCAGGAGGATGCCCCTGGAGCAAGGAGGGCTCAGGGCATCAGTGAAGAACTGGACTGGGGCAGGAGAGGACCTCTGCGTCCCCAGACATGGACATGACCAACCCAGTGTGCTGCTCCCCAGGCTTCCAGGTGTGATTGCTAAGGAGACGATGGAAGTTTGGGTCCTCACCTGACGTGGGCAGTCAGGCACACCATCGCCATTGGGCCGGGCTAGCTGAGGACCAACAAACGTGTCTGTATGTTTGTGCGTCCACGAGAAACAGCCTGAAACAAGGACCAAACCTCATGCTCTTGTTGAACAAGATTTGCTTTCAAGGGTGTGCTTTTTATTCTCACTTCTCCCAAAACGCATTGAATACCTTCTCAGCAGCAATTCCCAAGGTTACATTTTATGGGTAAAACTGTTCCTACACAACCTATGATCTAACTTCCACACTCAGTTTCTCCCTGCAACGCACACATGAAATGGCTGATATCTTCTCAACTCCTCACTCTTCTGGTAGAACCCAATTTGCAGGATATAATCAAGGCTGGTAATAACGCCTAATCGAGAAAGAGCCTGGGCATCCAATAACAGCTTTTGTCCCACTTTCCTATTACGAACATTTTTTTCGAAATCACCACCTCCTTGAGACACGTGATTACAAGTGAGACTCCACTCTGGGGGATTTTCCTCAGTAACCCTCTGACCTGGCTGACTCCAAGGAACTGTCCAGCACACAGTTTCTGCCAAATGGCACCGATCACTGTGGAGCTCCAAGAGGAGAAGGAAATTAAAGAAATACAGAGTCCTGATGACAACTCAGCATCCCCCAGGGGTGAGCTGGATGGGCACATTTTGCACAGAGAAATGATAAGACAAGGGCACGTCCAGCCCCACCAAGGGCCAGCAACTTCATCACTGGGATGCGATGTGGCCAGAGAAAAGAGTTGGGTTAGATGGGAAGAGCCTTGCACAGGGCTGGAGTCACCGTCACAGAATCACAGAATCAATCACAGAATCACAGAATGTTCAGGGTTGGAAGGGACCTCGAAAGATCACCCAGTTCAAACTCCCTGCCAGAGCAGGATCACCCAGAGTAGGTTATACCCTGGAGGGGTTTAGAAGCCGTACAGATGTGGTGCTCTGGGACATGGGTTAGTGGTGAACTAGCAGTGCTGGGTTAACAGTTGGACTCGATGGTCTTAAAGGTCTTTTCTGACCTAAACAATTCTAAGATTCTGTGATCCCCAGGCTCCACAGAAGGGAAGCTGGGAGCTCTTCCAGCATCCCAGCACAAACTGTTTGCTCTGGCAGCCCACAGGCTGGATCACACAGGACCACTCAGCCTTCCCTTCCCTTCCCTTCCCCTCCAGCGTCACAGAATCTGCCTCGCGCTCGCCTTGGCACAGAGGATCCACACGCTCCTCCTGCAGCGCTGTCTTTTCCTTCTCCTTTTGCTTCATTTCCCCCCTTCCTCCCCGATTCGAAGACTCACCCGGCACCATTCCTGTCAGTGCGGGAGCGGAGTAGCTGCCCTGTCCGGCGGGAGGGACATGCGGGGGGTATCCTGGGAGGGTTGTGCTTGCCAGCTCGCGACCTGAGGAATCAAACCAACAAATCACCACGTGAGCATCACGACGAGACAACGCGGTTTTACATCTCCCTGGGCGCCCAGAACACAGCCATGCATTTGTCATCGCGGCTCGGCCAGGGCCAGCGTGGGATTTCCAGCCTGGCAGGGAGGGGGGATGTCCAGCCTGGCAGGGCGGGGAGGCATGGCTCTGCTTGCTCTATAAGCTGCCACTCAGCTCCGACAAAGTGAGAGACGAGAAGGGGAAGAGCAGAGCTCCACAGGGAGTGGAACGTGCCCGCCTGAACTCCGGCTGCCCACCCCTATTCCCAAGTTACTCCCAAAGCTCAGATTTGTAAAGTCAGAAAACAGCAAAATGTGAAATAACACTGATCTTAATGACACTTTCCCCAGAAAACTCTCTGGAAAATCACAGTGCACGGGCTGATGGTTTGCAGAGACCGAAATACCATGCATGACACTGTTTTTACCTCTTACTAAAGCCAGCTAAAAAAAAAAAAACAACAAAAAACAAAGACACAAACACAGAACACTGAGACGCGAAGACAGCCTAAAATACAGTTTCTGTGGTGCCAGAAGGAACAGATCCAAAGACACCGCCTGACGTGGTGCGCTTTACTCAGATCCAAGAAACAGGTCTTTTTATTCAAACACCCATAGGTCTCCCATGGAAACGTCCGCACAGAAAGAAGGCAGCGGGGCATCCCCCCTCTCGCTCTGAACCAGGGGCTGTGGGAAGCCTCCACCCCAAGGATGCTCCTCCGAGCCCTGCTCGGGCTCCAGCTGGCTCTGAGATGCTCTTGGCCCAAAAACTGCTCATGAGCCAGGCAAAAATCATGGTTTCTTCATTGAAACGCAGCGCATCGGCTCACCAAGAGAAGCTCGGTGAGGCTGTTGATTTTAACATTGTCAACAAGAAGAAATGCACCAATTCTATGTTCAACTTGTTTTCCGCAGGCATTTGATTTTATGACAGCAGGGTTAAGACTCTAGAGTTTGGGGAGGTTGAAACTATACACTTTCCTATGAGACAAAAACATTTTTTAAACTTTTTTGGTTGGCAGAGATTTTGAGCCATGATTTCATTTCAAACTGATCTAAAAATAAAATCTAAAAGTCCTTTTTTTTTCGCTACCAGCAAGGAAAGGATACCTCATCTGATGAGACAAGAGGCAGGAAGGGGAGTTATTGTAAATTGCTGCTCACCACCCCCGGGTCACGGCCACATCGCCCCTGTCCCCCCTCTCACACCCCGTGCCGGGACACCCCAGGGACGTGGGCATCACCCTGGCCATCTCTCAGCACATGCCCCACTTTCCTCGGCACTCCGCATCCACAAATCAGGATGCGTGTCATTCCTCTCAGGCCCTTCCTACAGAATATTTATGGTGCATCCACATCCTGAAAAATCTGAAGTTCAAAACAACAGATTAATTTGCTCTTCAGTTCTAGGGGGAAGGCAGATCCCTCACGGAAGGGCATCACGAATTCTAATTACTCAGTGCAGGCAGAAAATGGATCTTTTAGATTAAAATGTTCTCCCGCTGTCGCTGCCCTGCTTTTTTCTCTCCTGCACAAAATTAAGCTCTGACTACATCATCTCTACAGCCTGGGGAAGGCAAAAGCATCCATGATCTACTTAAATTTGGTGGCAGAAGAAAAGCCCACCCCCAGCACTGGCAGGGACCACTGGCCCTTGACTTAGGGCTGGTCCTTGCGCAGGAGAGCATCTCCCAGCTTGACTTCTGTGCTGGTGCCACCACCTAGAAGCCTGCAGTGGCCCAAGAACACTGGTGGACAAACCCAAGGTCTCTGGTGGACCCAGTGACCACCACTCTCCTCGTCCTCCTTGGCCATGCAGTGTCACCACGGAGCAGCCCAACATCTCTGCCCCCAAGGTGCCTAGGTCTGTGGGTGAGCTCCCTGTCTTGACCTGTCCCACAATGATCACTCCCCACTTCTCACTTTACAACAGCTGCTAAAAAAAAACCCATTTGCCTACGATTTACTTCAATACTTTGAAATATTACAACTTTTTTTTGCCTTCATCAAAGGCACCGTGACCATCAGCACGGTTAGGATCATTGTCAAGGGCACTGAGCAACGCAGCCAGCTCTGGAGACACCAACAAAAGGAGGATCTCAGGTCCTCTGGAAATCAACCCGTCACTCACAGTTTGTTCTGCAACTCTTTCCTAGTTTCCATCACATCCCATTTCCAAATTAAACATTCTGGCATCTCCCAACGAACCTGTATAGCAAGGACACCACAGCCAGACCTGGAGGTGGCCAAGGCGGTTGGCAAAAGGTGACCAAGGGCGCAGCTCCAAGTGCTGCAACCCCATCTCGTCCTCTCAGCTGCATCTGATGTGCTTCCCCCTAAAAAAAGAGTGCAGCATCCCCATCCTCTACAACATTTCCCCCCAATATTGGCAAGGTTCAATTGCACTGAAATAACTGATTTCAGAGAAATACTAGCAAACCTGGCACAGAGAGGATAAGAAGTAGCTTCCAGCCCAAGGTGTTCCTACCCTCCTGCTGTGGGCAAAGCAGCCAAGAGGAAACAAACTTCTGGGTTTTAGCAGTGGGCCATGAACACACAGACACCAAGGTCCTTCAAAATACACTTATTCCTAAATTCTTTGGCCTGGGCTTGTTTTCAAGATTATTTTTGATGCCTAAAGTTGGAGATCGGGCACAAGTGTCTGTGGGCAAAACTGCCTCCTTCCTTGTCTCGCTGGTGTCATGCAGGACAGAGCACTTGAGTGCCAGCTCCAGTCTGCAGAGAAGCTTAAATGGAGCAGAGCCCAGCAGGATCTTCCAAGAAGCTTTTCTGCCAACACTGAGGCCATTGCCTAAAGCTTCAGCTACGCAAACACCTTCCTGCATCTTACCTGGGGTGGCCTCCCCATGGAGAGGCTGGTAGCCCCAGCAGTGTTGGCACCTTCAGTGGTATCTGCCAGCCTGCAACTGGCACCTCTCCATGATGGAGAGAGCACACGGCAGCTGTTGGGCCCATTCAACCTGGAGGAGGTGGCGGGGAGAAGGAGAAGACAGTGTCCTCTTTGCCCCACCACCTCCTCCAGGCCACCTCGCTGAGGTCCTCGGCATTTCTGAAGAACATCTCCAAGTGGTGCACCAGCAAGGCAGCTCTGGCCCATTGCTCATCCAGCCCCTGGAGGAGAAATGTCTTAGGGAAGCAGGTCTAGACGACCTGTGCAAGAGAGGCTGTGTTCAAAACACACACCATATACTGTGTTCACGTTACTGAAGGTGAACAGGTCGATGTTCTGTGAGTAGGAGGCAGTGAGACTGACAGTGTCCTTCCCAGGATGGGAAGCGTGCTCCTTCCCCCACCATGGACGGGCCCCAATATAGCTCTGTCTCCGCCACAGCTGACCTTGCCACAGATGTTTCCCACCACACCAGCAGAACCATGCTCCATCCCTTTGCCTTCATCAACGCCTTGGACACCCTAGGCCCAGGCTGCCAAGGCCAGCAGGTGAGGATCTGAAGACTTCAGCTGGAGCCAACATATTCTGGAAGCTCAGGAGAGGGCACAGCAGCCAGGTGTGATGCTGAGGAGATGGGCTGCCATCACTGGAGCCTGGCATGGCCCTGATGCCACATGCCACACCACTTCCCTGCAGGATCCTATTTCTGCGAGTCAGGGAGCAGAGTTCGCCATCCATCTGGACAGCAACTAAGCCAGACACTGGTCTAGCATAGGTTGGTGGATATAGGATAAAAGTAGTAATTACATCAGAAGTGGTGTTTGGACAAAAAAAGACGAGTATGGGATCATCTGCTCCATAACCCCTGGCACAGCATCACACAGATACAGGAAAACAATCCCTCCTCGAAAAGCAAAGATGCAGAGCAGAAGAGACCTGAGGTCAATGACAGAAGACTCCACCCCGGAGATGGAGATGAAGAGTTCGTTTTCAGTTTTCCGTACGAGCTGCTTTCCCTCTCGGAGTCTCAGCCTCCCACCTCTCCAACGGGTAAAAACGTTCAGACTTACTCAGTGAGCAGTTGTGGGTCTGAGGGATGGAACAGGCTGCAGCACAGTGAGCCACACAACCTTCTAAACACCTTTCCCACCCTGCCACTCTACAGCAAGGACAGACTGACCAAGCAGCCCCTTGGGCGGGCAGGTAGCAGTGACAGGTTATCAGCATCATCTCATCACAAAATCACAAAATTGTCAGAGCTGGAAGGGACTAAAGCAGAGTCACCCAGCGGAGGTCACACAGGAACGTGTCCAGGCGGGGTTTGAAAGTCTCCAGAAAATGAGACTCCACAAGCTCACTGGGCAGTCTGTGCCAGGGCTCCAGCACCCTCACAGTAGAGAAGTTCTTCCTCATACTTAAAATGAAACTTCCTGTGTTCCAGCTTGCACCTGTTGCCCCTTGTCCTGTCATTGGGCACTACTGAAAAGAGTTCGGCTCCATCCTCCCTGCACCGATCCCATAGATGTTTATAGACATTGATAAGGTCTCCTCTCAGGCTTCTCTTCTCCAGGCTAAAGAGCCCCAGCTCTCTCAACCTCTCTCAATTCCCAGTGATGGTGTGGAGCTGCACATGAGGAGGTGACACGGGCACCACGCTGCCCTGCAGCATCTCACAACCGTCCACGCCACCAAGTCAGAGGTCCTTCAGGGGCCAAGCAGCTGAAGCACTCTGGTTGCCTCTGCACAGCATCGGCACTGAAATAGGGGGGTGTTGAGACCACTTAGTTCTCCTGCCCTGAGAAAAGGGCTCAGCCTGCAGCCCTAGCTCCCTGCAAAGCCCCGGCAAGCCCGAGTGCCGTCACTGCTGCTCTCAGGAAGTTGCCCATGCCACCAGAACCACACGCTCCTGGGGATCCCTAGTATGTGACCAGCACATCCAACTGGAAACACCCAATGTCACACCAGACAAACCCATTCAGAGAGCAGCTGGGGACCATGTAGCCAGACAGCAAAGGCACCCAAGGGACGGGGGAGCACCAGCACTCCGGCTGGCATTGGGCAGAACAGAGCAACCGCCTCTGCTGCAGATGCTCCTGCACACACACAACCATTGTGAGCTCACCACGATGGGAAGAAAAGTTGCATATCTTCTCCAGTCTTTCACATACCCTTGCCAGGATTCATCCCAAAAACTAGAATATGATAATGGCAAATAATAACAGTATTGGCTGGCAGCAGGGAACTGGTGGGCGCAGCCACATGTTGGAGTGCTTGGCTCTGCCCAGAGGAGATGCGCAATGAATGCCCACCAGGAGCTGGCAGCACCCTCATGCTAGAAGCAAACCGCCATTTCTCAGAAAAAAGTTAAAGTAAGTGATCTTCTTCCATAAAAGAAATTATTTCGCAGCCAGCTGCAGGAGAGGTCAGTGATGCCCCGCCGAGCAGCATATGAGAGGTGCTTGGGCATCAGCGAGCGTCCCCACTGCAGGAGCTGCCCAAGGCTGAGCTGGGGCAAAGAGCAGCCTGCGGCAGTGAAGGACTGCTGTCGTCAGACTGTGGTGAAAAAAAACCACCAACGAGGAAGCAGTTCAGAAGCATTCTTCAGTTCATCCACCTTTTTTTTTTTTGAAAAAAGAAAAATCAAAAGGCGGCAAAGACCATTTCCAAGTGTGTCTTTGTATACAACTGTGTGTAAACGTGAATCCAATTAACTTCAAATTTAACTACTAATGAAATTATCTCATTTTGCTATCGTCTCAGCTCTCATTCATGGCAGTAATTAACCACTGGGGGTTGTCACTCCCAGACACATGACACGAGGACTTCCCCAAGCTCAGGTGCTTCAAACCCTTGCAGAATTCATTACCCTGACAGTGTGAAAACCCTTCACTTTCAATACCACAGGGCACCAACACGCTTTTTTCCCTTTATCTAACTGATTGCTGGTAAGAGTGTGAAAGAAATGAACCCACTGGAGAGGTAATTAATTACTGCACGGGATACATTAGAAAATGCAGGGGTTCAGGTGGTGGGGAGAGGGATTACAGAGCCCCTTTGCCGCTGCCTCTGGACCATCCACCACATCAGTGGGACTGCTAGTTTTCCTCCCCAAGATGCACTGCAGGAAACCGAGCCCTCAACCCTCTCTCCAGGTTTCACAGCAGCAGTGAAAGTGCCGTCGGCTCAGGAGCATGGCCAACAAACAAACCAGAGACCGCCCTGCCTCCACGCAAAGGATGCTGCCTCACCTGACCCTTCATGCCCTTCCAGAAAAAATGTTTAAAAATGCAGGTTTATGCTAAACGAAGCAGAAAGGAAGAGATCCTTCCGCACCCAGAGCGAGGGAGCAGCGCCTTACATCCAGGGATGCAGCCGCTCAACGCCCGTGAACACAAACCCAAGACAGAGACGGTGTTTTGGGAACTGCATCTCTGGGAAGAAAACCCAAATTTCCAACCTATTTCAGTCAAACTTGTTACCAGAACTGACCTTTCTTCTGAAAAAGACACCTCCTGCTTAGACAAGCTCTCCTTTTGTCCAGTGAAGATTTTGATAATGATCATATCCGAAAGAAAATCATCCTGTTCTCATCATCTTACAGAAAACACTCTGGCCAAATGCACAACCCCATTAGCAGAAGGACCTGACCAGCTCCATCATCCAGCTCCGCCTCACCCCGATGCCTGGGGACACCCCTGTCACACCCAGGCTCTGCCCAGGGCAGCTGCCCACCCCAAATCAGAGACAAGTACTTAAAAAAAAAAAAAAAAATCTGCTTCTTTCACATTTGATGCCTCCTGAGTGAGGAGCGTAAGCCCATGTGGCTGGTTATTGCAGTTTTTGACAGCCCAAACCCAGGCTGTGAACTGAGTTCTGCTCTTCCTGGGTTCCGTTATACAGATGTGGCCACAACTGGGCACTGCTCCACGCTCAGCACCTCCACCGTCACTGCCTCGGATCCAAAGCGCACATCTGGTCCTGCCCAGATGTGTCTCGGACTTTACATCTCACCAGTGTGCATCCCTAATGTGTCCTCCTGACACATCCCACCAGTGGTGCGTCCCACCACTGAGTCCTGATCCCAGATCCTGCAGAGACATCAGCATCACGTCTCACCCCGCTATGCCGGGAAAGGAGACTCTGCTGGCACAGGACCCCGACATGCCAAAACGCCGCTGCTAATGAATAACTTCCCTCCCATGCTCATCTAGCTCTATTTGTGGGCATCAAACCCAGTGCGGCATGCTTACCGCGATGAGTTACTTCTCCTGCACCTAATTAGAGGCAGATAAAACAGTGGTAACACACAGATCACCTGTAATGATTTTGCTGACTCGATTATTCTTCTGACAATTAGCTCTGGCTGCCAAAGCCTCACAGGAATGTCAAAGTCTACTTCCTACAAAGCAGGTAATGTCACAGGTGTGACCATGAAATCAATAATGAGGCATAGCTCTTGCAGAGGGCATCCAGGTCAGATGGAACAGCCCTTAAATTAAACATTGATAAGCAGAACACAATTATCCATCATGTTTAAGTGCCTGCGTGAAATTAGCAGCCAGGGAACGGGAGCAGTGGGGGAAAGATTAGTGGAGGAGGCATTGAAATGCACAGTGTCCACCGTGACTGGGGCTGCAAGGGCTTGTGACAGCGGCACCGTAATCCGCTATCACAGCCATAAAATTCAGATTAAGCACACGGTGCTAAGGCAGGGGTTGCAGATGTGGGTCTATTTTTCTCCTCATCCGCAAGGCAGCAGCAGATGTCTGAAGGAGTCCAGAGTTGTCCTTCCTAGCAGGTGTCTCTGCTACTGCCCCCACTGACACAGTCATGCTTTTAAAACCAGGCAGGGCAAGGAAAAGAAAACCAAAGGAAGAATGGTACTTTCTGGTAGAGCAAGAATGCAGTGTTAGAAGTACAGACAAATATTCCAGTCTGTTTTCTCTTCAGTTTCTAAGCAAGAGTCCTGGAGCTGCAGAGTGCTTTGTTCTCACCCTCATGTCTTCTGGACAAACCCTTTGGCTGCTGCCACATAAAACTCTCGTCCCTTCTTCCTTGCTGCCATGGGAGCTCTTTGCACCCTGCAAACATCTGAATAGTTCAGCTCTTCATGCACTTTTTTGGGTTGCTAGTATGAGAAAGCTTTGTCTGCAGACTTGAGCGGAGCTGCACCACCATCCACCTTGACCTTTGAAGGCTACCTAGGTCCCTTTCCCCTCCTGTAACACATGTAGTAACCCAAATCTTCACACCTCACAAGCTTTTTCTTCAGCCAGTTCAGTGTGGGGCTGGCAGGCATGCTGGTGGTCTGGGCGCAGCGAGGCACAGCGTGGTGGGGTCTCGGGTGCCCTGCTCCATGTGCGCAGGGGCGTGAGGAAACGTGGGGACACGTGGCAGATAGATGGAGAGGGTGTCACCGCGCTCCAGGTACACAGCAGCCCTGACTCCAGAGAGGACACCCACCCACCACTGGTGCTTCATCTATCAAGAGGCCACTGAAAGGAATGGAGGGCAGATGGAGACAAGCACGAGGAGCATGAGACCTTGTGGGAGGACACGTGGTGGTTTAGAGGCATTTTATCAATATATCCACCAGATCCCTTCTAGGGGGGTCCTTCCTCACTTCCTCATGGGATGGGATGGCATTGGGATGCACTGCCCAGGGAAGGGGGGAGTCACCGTCCCTGGAGGGGTTTAAGGAGAGGCTGGATGTGGCACTTGGTGCCGTGGTCTGGCCCATGTGGTGGTGTTGGGTCACAGGCTGGACTTGATGATCTCAGAGGGCTTTTCCAGCCTCAACAATTCTGTGATTCTGTGATTACCCTAGAACATCTCCCTGGAGAAGAACAGAGGAGCAGCCGGGCACACTCAGCAAGGGGCATCCCATGGTGAGGTCCTCTCTGTAACTAAGGAGCGCAGGCATTCCCGAAGGTGGGGATGAAGAGGATGGGAGCCCCCACCTAGAGCCAGGGTCAACCTGCTGCCAGCATCAACACTCCGAGTGTTCGCTCAAGCACAGTGATCACAGAAACACAGGATGGTTTGTGACGGAAGGGACCAGTTCACGCACTTTTTTGGGTTGCTAGTTTGAGAAAGCTTTGTTTGTAGACACTCCCGTGCCCTGGGCAGAGAACCCTCCCAGCAGAGCACGTTGCTCCAAGCCCCATCCAACCTGGCCTTGGGCACTGCTCAGGGGTGAGGCATCCACAGCTTCTCTGGGCAACCCGCTCCATGCCTGGGACACCTGGGAAAAGCACACTGACGCCGTTGCTGTGCAGAAAAAGGGGCTCAGCAGCACCAGGCAAACTCAGGGCTCCCTCAGGGCACCAAGTCATGACCTCCAGGTGCCTCACTGAAAGCCCTGGTGGGTTCTAGACAGCACTTCCAGTTCTCTTGACTCTGTGTTGGCTTGTTAAATAAAATGAGGGGAAGTAAAAAATAAGAGGGAAGGGAAGCAGGCGTACTAACTCAGGACTGGGGTGGGTGTGGGGCATCCCCTGGCACACAGTAGAGCACAGCCCTCGGGTTCATCTTCCCACCATGGCCAGACAGGAATTTTTTTTTAATGGAACCTTTCAATCAAGAGACAGAAATCCCCGACCCCCCCCCTCCCCCCTCAATGATATTGCGGAAAAATGGATTTTATACAAAAGTAGAGAGGCTGCATTTGGGCATTTTAACTCCAAAAACTTCAAGGAAATGCTTTTAAGATGCTAGAGCATCTGATTTTCCTTTTAAAAAGAAAGTAAAACATCTTATTTTTAAGTTTGGAATGAGTTTGCTATGTAACATGTAAACACCTGAGGGTAGTTGCAAAAAATGGTCCAAACAAAAGCAAGAGGTGCACGCTGCTACAGGCTGTGTTTCCTGATTCCTATTTTCAGTTGTTAATCTTTCCTTAGATCTGGGCTTCTTTTTTGCTTTTTTTATTTTTTTTAAGAGGAAATAGACCTGATAAAAGCCTCAAATATTTTCACAGGACAGGAAAACCCATTTGCACCAGCCTTTGAGTGGGGCTCTGCCGTGGGGTCTGCAGGGCTCTGCCTCAGCTGTGAGAGGTCTGACCCTCCTGCTCACTGCAGGGAGGTGGGACTAAATGACCTTTAAAGGTCCCTTCCAACCCAAAACATTCTGTGATTCTATCATTCTGTGACCCTATGTGTGCTCAACTCATGAGAGGGACCCTAAAAAGGGGTCAGCTAATCCCCCACTGGCTCCTGGCCCAGGCTGGGTCTCTCTGGCCACGCGGATGATAAGCATCTCCCTGGGATCCGGGTTTGAGGAGCAGCGGAAGGTGGCTTGTCCTGGTTGGGTCTGGTTGTGGGGAAAAACAAGACCTCAAATACGAGACTGCCACCACTTAACACTGGAATTGATGGAGATGCTCAAGTTTTGGGTCTGGTCACATCTTCTTTTTATACAGAGATAAAGCGTGAAGGTGAGAACGGGTGTCCCTCTGTCCCAGGGGACAGCAAGAGACAGAGGCACAGTCTGAAACAGCCTGAAATAGGTACATCTCCCCATCTGCATTTCCACACATGTCACTGGATGCGATTAGCCTGTGGGAACTAACAAAGCATCACGGGGGAAGCCCAGCCAGGTTCCCTGGGCTCTGGAAGGAAAACTGAGGGGACAAACGCAGGGACGGCAGCAGGGATGCCCAGAGGTGTCCCTGGGACAGAGGCTTCTCCTCCGGCTCTGGTCACACCACTGGTGCCAATTATAGCGACCTGAGGCTTTCACCACTTCAAAAAGGATTCGCTGCACATCAAGCATTCGGCAATCTGCGTTAGTTTGGAAATGACATCCAGGGTTGCCTTCAAAGGCAAAAAGCCCCATGTGTCTACTTATCTGAGAGACCAGTTAGCCTCCTCCTGTCAAACAGATATGTTGGAAGGGGAGAGAAAAGAAATCTCACAAAAAAAAAAAATAATGGGCTTACCAGCACGGCAGATCTTAGCCTAGAAAACATTATTTTTCGACAAGTGCGTCTCATTGTCCAGTGTATTTTACAAGAAGCAATGAAATGAAAATTTACTTTATAAAAGCAATAATAAAATCAACTTCAAATAGCTGGGAACTTAAACAAATGCAAACAAAACCGAAATTGAAAGCAAGAAAAAGATTTAAAATCCCAAACCAAAACACCTCTTCCTGCTAAAATGTACAAAGTGCCATCTGGCTGTTTTCCTGCTGCTGCAAAACATGCTTCTGCATTTCACATCCCCTTGCATCTCAGCTCAAAACAGCCCTTACACACCTCACAACCACTACCAAATTAAATATGGGGTTTTTTTATCCCATTATTTCTAAAATGTACTCCAGCCAGCACACTACATGCAATGAATGAAAGAACTAGGAGAATTAAACCACGCAATGAAACAGCTATCTGACGAATAAAGCTATGGAAATTTTAGGCTCCATTTACTTCTCAATCTAATTTTGCCCTCCAATGCACATTATGTCTGAAATGGGATCTCATGTGGTTTGATCAGTGCTCTTAAACGCATGCAGAAGCAACATTTTCCCTTTATTGTTGTTTCCTTTCTGCAGCATGGCAATACTTCTAATAAGAGCAGCACAGCAGGCTCTGTGAGACCATCTCTGCCATAATCGCTGTGCTGCTGGAGAGCTGCACGGTGGCCACGAGGACTGGCAGCTCCAGAAGTTTGTGATCCACGCTCCTGCCAACACAGAGCTAGCTGCTCAGCACACCACAAAAATCGCAAGAGTGACTGAGTTGTCACAAGGTGTTTAACTCAAATATTTTTTCCTTTTTGTTTCTTTTCCAGTGTTTGAATTTCTGCATGCACCCAGAAGCTATTTTCTAGCCTCTATATACAGCCTAGAGGGCTACAAAGCTAGTATCAGCTTATGAAGAATTGCAAAATCCTCCAGCTGTAACAGGACTCCAGACACTAGAGCTACAAGTAAAAAATCACGCCAGGAGATACAGGATGAACACAGGGGCGCTGGTACCAGTTTACTGTGGAGTCATGGATGCTCCTGAAAATGGAGATGTACATGGGGAGTCATGTCTGCCTTCCAAGTCCCTCCTCTTCAAGACATGAAAACCCAGCATGTTTTCAGCCCCTGCTATTCAGCCCCTTTAGCAAATATTCAACAGGGAACAGATGGGACACATGTCTCAAAGCCAGCCCTGAGGAGGGCAGGTGGTGTGGAGTACCCCCTGCTCCCCAGTTCCGTCCCCAGGCCCAGAGCCCTCACTCAGGCCAGGAGCTTCTGCAGTGCCAGCCAAGGGCGAGCGTCACTGGTCATGGCTCAGACCTGCGAGACTCACTCTGGAGACCTGGCCAGAAAACCTTCACTCTCCACAGGCAACTGGGACATCCCTGCCCAGTGACTCCTTCTCTGGAGACACTCAAAACCCGCCTGGACGCGTTCCTGTGTGACCTACTGTAGGTGATGTTGGGCTAGATGATCTTTTGAGGTCCCTTCCAACCCCCAACATTCTGTGATTCTGTGATGGACCCTCCGCCAGCGCCCCGAAGACCCCCCAAGGATGGCGATGGCCACAGCTGCCTCTCACACCTGGCACCGCTCCCACTGGGACATCATCTTGGCAGACATTAGCCCAAAAATGGCTTTGCCAGCACAGGAGCCTCTGCAGTAGGGCAGCCCACCTCCTCCAGGGGCTGCCCACCTCTTCCAGGGGTAGTCCATCTCCTCCAGGGGTAGCCCACCTCCTCGTCTAGGGGTAGCCCACCTCCTCCAGAGGTAGCCCACCTCCTCCAGGGGCTGTTCATCTCCTCCAGGGGTAGCCCACCTCCTCCTCTAGGGGTAGCCCACCTCCTCCTCTAGGGGTAGCCCACCTCCTCCAGGCGTAGCCCACCTCCTCCAGGGGCTGTCCACCTCCTCCACGGGTAGCCCACCTCCTCCTGGGGCTGCCCACCACCTCCAAGAGTAGCCCACCACCTCCTCCAGGGGTAGCCCACCTCCTCCTCCAGGGCAGCCCATCTCCTCCAGGGGCTGCTCCCAGGTCCAAGGGCTGCCAGGACCCCAGGCAGCTTCGCTGGCAGCCCATGTCCCGCCGTGCTGGTGGAGAAGGGGCTTTTTGCCCCCCAGCCCAGAAAGTAGGAAAGGAGGAGAAGGAGGTGGGATCCCCGTCACCTTGCAAAGGACAGTAGTGACATCCAGAGGGCTTTTGGGAGCAGGAAGAGAAGACAAGAAGTTACTCAAATCTGGCCAGTCACCCTTGGAACTTGTCACTGTGAACCACCTAGAGAGTGGTGACATCGCGGTGGGCACAACCTGGCAGCACTGAGCACCCAGGAATGGGAGGAGGGGAGAGTATTGGCAATGGGTCATCCCGCTTGCTAGGTCAGCACAGAGTGCAGGGGAAAAAAAAAAAAAAGAAAAAACACAACAGCTTCCACCAGCCTGTTTTGCAGGGATGTTAAACCCATGGTGAAATCTTCCATCTCACAAAAATCAATATTTATGATCTGCATCTGGAATTAATCTGAGATGGAGACATTTCCAATCTAAGGATCATCGCTAATGTCATCAGCAGTTTTCTACTCCTCACAGGAAAAATATTTACACCCTAGGTTTCAACATCTCAATTAGGGCTCAAGGAAGTCTAGATCAACAACCCAAGTGTCATTTTTCTGCTATTTCAGTAGCGCTATTTTTATCCTGGAATAAGACAAAAAGCTGAAATCAGGCGTTTCACTTCTATTCTGTGATGGAAAAAGACGTGGAAATGTTGACATACTCGGGTTTCAATATTCTCCCATCAAGACATTTTTCTCAGAATTGAAATATTTTACTCTCTTCAGTTGAAAGACCCTGGAAGACCTCATTTAAAATCACTTTAAGACAAAATTGCATTCTTCATCTGCCCGGTGAAGCAGCAGGACCAGGTTTTTATTTCCCCTTCCCACCTCTTTCCCAGCTACCAGAAGGCAGTTAACACCTCCCATAAGGTAGCCAGGTGTGCAGCTCAACTGACGCACCAGCTACTTCAGACAATAACAAATGTATGGATTTCCTTACGAGATGTGACTTCTGGTGAGCTCAGACCAGAAGACAGAACGAGATGTGGAACTGTGGATCCCACATAGCGTGAAACATGGGAAAAGCTTTAATATCATGCTGAACATACTTCACCTCTGCACACAAAAGCATTAGGTTGAGCAAAAATGCTCCAAAGTGATTTTTCGGCCCCTCAAAAAACAGGTCAGGACCAGAGGATACTGCAGTGGTTGGGCACTTCAGGGCACCCCCCCCCTCCCTGAGCACTGGCGGCTGCCCAGGTCCAGTGGAGATGCTGGGCTGGGGGAGGTAGTGGGGGCTGGGGGAGATGCTGGAGGGTGGGGAAGATACTGGAAGGTGGGGGAGATGCTGGAAGGTGGGGGAGATGCTGGAGGATGGGGGAGATGCTGGAGGGTAGGGGAGGTGCTGGGGTGGGGATGATGCTGAGGGCTGGTCCAGCCCCTGGCTGTCAATCCCTCCAAAAAAAACCAGGTAGCTGTCACCGCTGAGGAGCACAGCTGGGGACAGCAGCAGGGGGGACACAGGAGGCAGTTGGAGAGTGGTCAGAGGAGGACCCCAGCCCACAGTGCCCGTCATGGCATCAGGATTTATAACTGCATTAAACGGCGTGACAGCCAGCCACGATAAATCAGCTCCCCTTCTTCCCAAATCACAGACAATAAAAGCTTTGGCAGTGAAAGTCATTCATCATCATAAAGACTTGAGACGTTCCAGCCATCAATTTCACTCACATCCTTAATACACTGGAGAGGAGTGGTGGAGTTTTAGGGAGGGAAAAAAAAAAAAGAGAGGGAGAAAAGAAAGTGAAAATAATTAAAAGAAAACATGAGGAAAGAGGG
>NW_009694084.1:49816-64723 GCF_000703405.1 Apaloderma vittatum
CAAAGGTCGGAGGAAAGAGTCCCTTCAGGACAGTGCTTCTGCAGACAGGGGCAAAGCTGCCCTGCTCCCCACAGGGCACATGGGACACTGAGCACACCTGTGGGGTGTCCCTGGCTTGGCAAGATCAGGTCACATTTTGTTGTGATCCATGGCTTATCCCACCAGCACAGGACACATTGGGGTCTGCCTGTCCTGGCCAGTGTAGGCAGGTTGGGCAGCACAGGACACGATTCTGCCCAGTAGCAAACAGCCACCAAACCTCTTCAAGACTGCATCAGTGCCCAGGAACAGTTTGCATTGTATTCCATCTTTATTATAACATTAACAAGAACAGAAGTAGCAAAAGCAAGTCTTCTGTTAGGTACAAAAGATTTGCTGACAGTCTCATCCACATCCTCCAATATCCCATCCCTCTTATAGACTTTGCAGTTACTGCAGCTGCAACAGCATCTGCTGGCTTCCCACCATGCTCTTCCAAACCCTCCACCCTCCTGTAGATCCTAAAACCTCAAAAGCCCAGGGTCAGCCTTCCCACAGAGGATGCTCAGCTCTGGGGAGGCCACCAAGTCTGGACCCAAAACTGCCAGAAACCAAATCTGCTGGGAATGGGATAACCCACATATGTCTCCTCCTCAGAGAGATACTGCTGATGTGCAAGCCTGTTTTTTAGCAGCTAGCCCTAAAAAAAATGTGCAATGAATCACAAGGCTGACAATAAGGAATTTCGTTTTTTTGCAAAGAATGTGCAATGAAAAGAAGGAAAACTCCAGTGGGACCCTGATACTCTTTTCATGCCCTCACTGAACTCACTTTTCAGACACATCTATGTGAAAATCCCAAGTCAGGTGTCAAGTCCGTGGCAGTACAGGCAGTCCCTGTCCCTGTTGACTCCCGTGGGATTTCCGCAAGTGATACTCCTCACTGTGGGTAGTTGTGCCAGCTTCATCAAGCAGCTCAAAACCAGGTGACCTGTACTTTAAAGAAATGCCAGTGGCACCTTTTTTTTTCCACTACATTTTGTGGTTTTCTCCTGCATTGTCTGGGATTTTTAATTAAACTTCAACATTTTTATGAGAAATTATATCACAACCTGAACCTCACACATTTTTGGCCTGACATAATACAAAGACACAAGGAGACAACAGGCCATCACAAAAAAAAGCTTCGACTACATTTGTAAAATGTCTATTCACAGATAACACAGTGTTTTCCAGGATCAGGACTACAGGAAGATCTCTTCCAAAGAAGACAAGAGGGAAAATAAGCAGACATTTGCTTCCTACTTTGTGACAGAAGATGCTCCCAAAATGCAGTATCATTAAAACATCAAGATCCTTTGTCGTTCCCTCCGCTGGCTCAGCCGTGGGCACTCCTAACAGTTCTCAATGGACCAGCAAGGAGCCATGGGTGACACAGAGTTGTCCCCAGTTTTAAGTGACAGCACGACAGCAAGTGTCCTCATGGCACGCTCTCCATCACCCTCAAATCACCTCTATTTTACTATTCCCTTTACCCACCTTCCACCTGCACAAAGATGCAGAATCTCCTGAATCCTCAGGCATCTGCTGAAAAGCAAACTAAAGGCCACCTATCACCAGTGGAGCATGCTTGGAGGCGTCTTCAACCACTGCCATCATAACAGTCACCTCCTCCTAGACACGGTGCTCTTCCAACCTTAATGATTCTGCGGGATCTGTAGCCTGACACAGAACACCCCTAGACTTGGGGTTTGTGCCTCACAGATGCCAACATGTCCCTCTGCCCACCTGGAGATGTCATTCTGGGGGCTTGCACAGACACTCTCAGGAGTTTTGCTATTGTTGCAGGGCAAAAAAAACAACAAACCAAACCAAAACAAAACAAAAACACCCTTACGGAGCTGTTACACTAACCAGAGTGTATTCAATTCTTTTGTTTGTTTTAATTTATTCCCACATATCTAGGGCATTCCTCTGGCAGCGAGAGGTGCCGCCTGCAGGCTGGAGCCTTGAAGCAGCTCCACTGAGATCTGGTGGCCGCTGCTGTGGGGTTCCCATCCCTAGGACCCCAACGCCAGTGAAGATGCTGCCAGGCACCATCCACCTGCCTCTGTGCAGTCGGTTTGATGCCCAGAGATTTTGTCTGGTTTTTTTCCAGGGCTCAGTGTGTTGGTGGAATGAGCCCTGGCCCCACCGCAACCAGGACCAGGGCCGGGGCACAGGAACTCTCCTCTCTTAATCCTCCTGCCAGGGCTGCTCGGTTTAAAATGGTGTTTATTATCCATACCACAGCAGTACCGGGGGCAAGGGGAAACAGATTTAATTAATTAGAGATTGCAAAATCCTTAAGTAAAAGATGCTATGTAAATGCAAATTGTTATTATACATGCTTTGCACCAAAACATGTTTACCATAGTTAAATTCAACATTTAAATCCACAGCCAAACTCCCAGCAGAGTCAGGCTGTACATCATCAAAAGAGGCAGTTAATAGCCTGGGTCTTAGTGGGGTACAAGTGGCCTCGTTTGCTTTCTCAAATGCGCTTGTTCTTTTTTAATGGCAAGATAAGAATTCATAAAAATGGAAAAATTCAACAGTGTTTCTGTTAGACTCTGTCCTGTCATTAAAAATGACACTTTTGTTTTTCAGATTGGCTGCCTTTCCGCGGGAGTTTATGTGGCCTTTTTTCAAGTCTTTAACATGACAGGCCCTATTGGGAGTGACGAATAGATTATTGGAAAATGCATCTGCACTTTTATCTATTAAATGTAGAGGCTAAGCTGTAAATCTAGAATTATGCTGCATGAGAAGCCAGCCATCTACTAACGCCGATTTGCACTTCAGAACGGTCCCACAGAAATGAAAGTATAATTTGGTGATAATGTTTAAACACTGATCAACATTTCCACGTAGAGACAGAACATAATTGTCTCAGGAGAAGACTTCTTATTGTTGGTATGACAATTAGAAAACAAAAAAATTAACTAAGTATTTTTTCCAGAAGAAAATGCAACTTCAACAAAACCAAGCCTTTTCCTTACTTTCTCCAAAACCATGTCAGTTTCAGAGAAAAAGAAAAACAAACAAAAAAAAAGGAATTGTGAAAATATTACACGACTCTTATTTCAGGGAGTTGGAACGGAAAGTGCAAATTGTTCACTTTGAAACTATTTTTCATTCAAAAAAAAAAATCAGACATTTTTCAATTTGAAATCAAGATAGTTGAAATCCCTCCATTCAGCTAGTAAAAACACAGCCGTAAAACTGCCGCTAATCCGTATTTCAGTGCGCATCCGCTGGATGACAAGAACCTCCAGGACCTTCCCAAGGCCCTCCTTGCCCTCCGTGGGGCAGGTCCACCCCACCCAGGGCCTGGCTTAAGCCAAGGGTTCTGCTTCCCTCAGCAGTCACAGGAAAGAAACAGGCACCCTCTGAGGAGGATCCCTGATTTTACATCCAAAATCCAATGGGGTAAGTACTTCACGTCCAAAAAAGTCACCTTCTGCAGGTGCTTTCTCCTTCCCACCTGGACATCTCGCTACAGGGATGACCACCCGCTGACCCACTAAATTGTCAGAAATCAGAGAAAAGACTCCACTGCTGTGTCATTCTTAAAATGCAAAGTAGTAAACACATTTAAGGGACAAAAAGCGTTTCCTAATGAAGTCAGGTTCTTTCATTATGCTCAGCAAGACCTGGGTTTAGACCTGAATTCACAACAGTAAACAAACTACCACTGCAGAATCAACTGGATGGAAGATTTTGGGGGTGATTTTTTTTTTCACTAGAGTAATACAAAAACTAAAACTAACATGCCCTTTCCCCCACAGGAATCACCAGTGGCCAATTTCATACTGCATTTCCCAGAGTTAAGGCACTTTTTGGACTTCCCATCAGCGAAACATCGACCCTGTACTGCATTTCTGCACCTCTGAAATAACCGCTGCCTTCACCGCGACATTCAGGAGTGCAAGAAAGAGCGAAAAGTCCCACTTCACTACGTGTTCCTCAGAGGCATGTGCTGGGAGCTTTATTTTTGCTTCTAAGCTTCACATTACTGTTTCTGTCGGACACAAGAAGTACTTGTCTGTCTCCTACCATCATCGAAGATGGTGCACAGAAGGTAGATGAAACCAGGCTCAGGGCACACGAGAAGGACCCCTGCCCTGGCTCCTGTCAGTTCCAGGAGTTCAGTGGAGCTGGAGTAAGAGGAGAGGTTTATCAGTTAAGCTTCTGGTCTTCAGCTTGGCAAGAGTAAGGAGAAGGTGAAGCTCGGCAGGAGGAGATGACCCAATGTGCGACGAGCACTCCGTACCCAGCCAAGACACGGCAGAGATGGGTGGTGTTTCCTTTGAGGCCCATCCAGATCTTCAGCGAAGGATTGATCCCACCTTTGCCCATCTGCTGATTAAATGCCCTATCCAGACATGCACACCTCACCATACACCACTCCTGCAGCTTCTTACCGAGATCAAACTCTTGATTTCCACCATGTACCCCTAAGACACCCGATTTCCAAAGCCATAAAAAGAGACAGACTAGATGTCAAAGCTGCTTAGACAACCCTGATGTCCCCTCTCCTCCTGACACTCTCCCAGGCATTCCCAGAGGGACACTGCCCTCACAGTGTTCATCAGAGAGCTTCAGACAGGTCAAGAATCCAGAGAAAGCTTCTGAGAGTTCATGTCTTTGCTTGGTGGTTAGAGAGCCAGGGATGAGGAAGGATAGAAAAAAAAAAAGGAAAAAGGTAAGGGAAAAAAACAGCAAAAAAATGAATCCAAGCAAGGCAAAACATGTTTTTTTGCCCCTTAATGTTTTGTGGATCTAAAGAATCTTCTTTTAAACACATCTACAGAGCAAAATAGATGGAGAAGAAAGCTTCCTCACCCACCTACTCTGCTTTCAGGCACATTCCCGCCAGGGCAGACCCTCAGAAGGTACCAGTGGTCCCAGCCCCGTGGACTGCAGGCTGTCCCAGAGTCACCCTCGGTACGACCCCACCAAAGAGACAATGACACAGAGCTCCCACCTAGCAATATGGAAGTGCTGTGTCCACTACAGACACATGGAGTAGCTGAGGTTAGAAGGCAACTCTGGAGTTCATCAGCTCTTGCTCAGACCAAGGTCACCCAAAGCAGGCCACCCAGCACCATCTCAAATCATGTTCTGCACACCTCCAAGGACGGACACTCCACAGCCTCTCTGAGCAACCTGTGCCAGTGTTTGACCACACTCGTGGCAGAAAAGTGTCTTCTCATGTGTAAGAGGAGAGAGCTGCTCAGGGATGAGCCATTTTTGGCAAGGTTTTCAGTCCAGCTGCAGTGCCACCACCTCGTGTCTAGCTTCAGAAGTGACCAACATATCTGCCAGTGAACAAAACCTGGTGAAAGAGTGGTTCATGAACCGCAGTCATAGCACGATGGGATGAATGAGGAGGGATGGAGAGTCAGGAAACAGACTTCTCCTGCAAGAGAGAGCACTCCTATGGAAAAACATGCTGAGAGGACAGCTGAAGACTGCACGTCACAGCAAATGAGCAGTAAGAAAGAGCTCATCTTTTGGCATCCATTTATCATATTTCTGCATCTTTGTTTCCTAGCTGCAAAAATTTGACAAAATACACAGGAATGTGGGAGGTTAAACATGTCCCTGTTACCTGTGTCAGCCACAGACCGGTGCCATCCATGAAGAAATAACTACCTGGCACAACATCTAAGGTGTGGGATGCACCCACGCCATGGGAAGAGTCAAGATGATCTCCCTGGGAGGGCACGACTCTGCCGAGCCTGAGGTTCGGGATCAGCTGTGACTGGTGGCTGAGTCCAGCAAGGCAAGCCAGAGCAGGTGAAAGCCACTGAGAATGCCCCTCCTCCCCTTCAGATAACAAACCAACTTTGCACCTGGCTTCATCCTGCTGCTTCTCACCTTTCTGAAGGGCGTATGAAATAAGCAGGAAAGCCTTGGCTCTATGGTATCACCATCTCCAAGGGTGACTCCATGAAGGAGAACAAGAGCGAATGCTTCTTCTGAGATGTGACAAGGTTGAGCACAGAGGATGAAGAATAACCCATTTGCATTTGGTGGAGCCTCAGTTTCTCGCTGCATGGGAGCTGGAGATTAAAATGGCTTATCTGTAGAATATTACAATTAACGGTGAAATTGCTTAAAAAATTACAATGAACCAAAACTTGTTTTGTCTTATGAGTGACACTGTCCAGCATGAGCAGCTCGACTTACTGAAGCCTTGGGCCCAGACTGTGGACTTGTACCCAAGTACTGATGAGCTTACGATGAAGAAACGTCCAGAAACCAATGCTAAGTGAGAAAAAGAAGATCAACTGTACCCTCTAGTTAAGAAAAGAACGCCCACTTGGAGACAGAGAAGGGCTCCAGTGAGGAAGGAGCAGACCCCACACCCAAATACTACTATTGGACCGAACCGCCGTGTGAGGGGAGGTGAGCTGGGATTGTGATGGTGGAATCGCCGGGGGATTTCTGTCTTCTGGGTCCATCTCGGGGGGTCCCATCTCGAGCTGGAATAACCCAACTCTGTGGCAGAACCTGGAGTCTGAGCTCTTCTTTACAGTCGGGGCTGAGCCTGAATCCAGCGGCATCGAGACTCCTCTCCCTGAGGAAGCTCAGAGAGCAAGGGGGTCCAGCCAGACCCTCGCCACTCAGCAGGAGGGTCTTCCCGGGCTCTTCTGGAACAGCGCGCATGTTGGCTGCGAAACGCTCTGCAGCCTGCCCACCAGAACTGCTGCAAGGGGCCATGGTCTCCAGGCTGGAGCCCTGCGAGTGCCGTGGCAGCAACGAGGAAGAGAAGGCAAAAAAAGGGTGACAAGGACATCCCAGCACATGAGGAGACCAGGCTCCCCCACTCCAGCATCTGCTGGTGGAACAGGCCTGAAGCCCAGAGCCAACAGCTTGCTCTGAGCGTCTCCTCTTAACGGAGCGACACAGAGCCTATGTCAGACCCCACTGAAGCCCAACATGCTTCTCCAGCTGTCGAGTGAGGCCAGCCGATGGCCACCCCAGCTCCGCTAAAGCAACATTTGGTCTCCTCATTCCTAAAGGTCTTTTCGAGCCTGAAGAACCGTGCGATTCTGAGGCAGACAGACTCAGCAGCCAGGACGGCCACCGAGCTGCCAATGCACCCGTGCACTTCAGAGCCATGCCAAGGCACCGGTTCGGCACGACTCTGTCCTCTCCAAGCGAGACACGCCAGGCCGAAACCAGCGAGCCAGAGCGGGGAGGATGCATCTGCAGGTAATTAGTGACAATCACAGGCTCCTTGGAAACCGCTGATACAGCAGCAATGAGCTGGGCACGTGTCACTGGCTTGTAAATGGAGAGAGCACTTACGGACCGTGGCAGCAAGCAGTAAGGGCAGAGTGGTTTTTTTTCAAACTTAATATATAACGCGGCATAAAAATCACAGAGAGAAACCAAGCGGTTCTCCAGTCAGAGGTCTGGCTGGTGGCCCATATCACAAGGGGGCTGGTGGATGAAGCAGTGCTGAGAACTGTCACTAGATTTTTGCTCAGACGTATTCCAGCAGCAAGTACGGGTAAGAACAGCGATGCCATTTAATCCTCAAGAAATATCCTGAATGTTTTTGATCTACCAATTTGCTAAGAAATAGAAGTCTTCCACCTACCAATGGCTGCACAGAGAATCTTTTGCATCCCAACACTCAACACCGCTTTGCCACCCACACCCGGCAACAAGAACACTGTGATTGTAATTCACTTCAGGCCTCCATTCTCAGCTCTATTTGCACTAAATTCTTTTATGATCTGTCTTGCAGACTTAAGACTGATAACATGGACCAGACTTAGGTCTCTTCACATTTGGCAGACCACAAAGTCTCCACACTTTTTCATAAAAACTGCTTAAGATTGAACAGCAGATATCAGCTATCAAAAGGACATGAGTGTTCTCAGCTCAAACTCCATCTCCTATTTCACATTCTTTGTCCCCATAAATGTGGCCTTTTGTCCCGATGTTGCTGACGGCAATCTCTGTTGTGCCATCACACGTCTGCAGTCCCGCTTTACACACACCGGAACTCTCCTGGTAAAACAGCATTTCCACCACCAGATTCTTCTGGATGCCACCACCCATTTGCCAGTATTTTAAGCCATTCTTGGTGTCAAGAGAGTTGTTAAACTGTTACAGAAGTGTCTACAATCAGAAAATTCACCTCAGAAGTGAGGTCAGCCTCTCAAGCCATTAGCACTACCGGGTACAGGCTGTGGACTTTTGTAGAGCCTTATCCAGCCACCCCTCCCTTGTACTGCTGAAAACACATAACTGAAAAAAGCCCACATGAAAAAACATGAAAAACATACGACACTTGAAAAACATGACAGAAACAGGTCATCCCCCAAGGCTTTCAGTCTCCTGCTCTCTGTTTGTATGGACGCATCACACGACAGACTTTCTGGAACGAGTGGGAAGACTCAAAATAGGGTGAAGAAATCAAAAACAACCCAACTTTCTATATCCCATGAAAGACTGGAGTTCAGGTCGGCCACTCCTCCTGCAGCAAGGAGCAGTTCACAGATCTGTAGGGCTTGGGCTCTTCCCTGCCAGACAAGGTACCAAGGTCCAGGACCTGCTCTGGCAGGACTTCTCTGGTGAGCCAGTTCCCGACTGACACAACGTGGCTGGCACCAAGCTAACCTTCTACCAGGCGTTGTCCACCGTTTCTACCACCTAAACCCAAACACCCATTCCATCTCCAGCTTAGTAACCCTAAACCACTGAATTTTGGTCAGACCACGAGTGACAAAGTAGCTTCCAGAAGGCAGAGCACGTGAGGTGTAAGCAAACGTCTGCCAGACACTGCGCTCATGACCACCACTGTGTACCCCTGCCACGTTCCTTCTGATTTTCAGTGATACCTACTACAGATGAAAGGCCAGCAGTAATAAGTAGCTTTTGGTTACAAGTGAAAAAAGGTTCAATAAATGCATCTCCTTTCCTGAATCTGGCTGAGCTGGAAAGTCTCAGGGCAAGGAGCGCAGCTCAGGGCACCAGCAGCGCTAAGGGCATTGAGAAAGGAAAAGGGAGGGCAACAGACAGACAGTCTTCTAAAAAAGTGTATCAGAAGGCATAGTTTTTAAAAGCATTTTGCTAGGCTTGCGTAAATCTAGGTTTTATGAATGCAGGTGTTAGAAAACTCTACAGCAATATCAAATTAAAGATAAAAATACCTACTGCCTTGTAAAATGTGTTCTGTCACAGTTCTCACCCTGTTACATTTAAGACCAACGGCAGTGATTTTTTCCTAGGCTTGCTACTCATAAAGCCAGCTCCACGTTTTTGATGAGAACTAGTAAATTTAACATTTAAGACTTTTGCCCAAGTGTAGATAATGCCACAGGAGAACTCACGCAGGATCTGTCATGAGCTCCACAGTATCACTTCTGCAGGCAGTTTTGCTCATGCAAACACGGTCATCTCACCAAAACCTCAGGTCATAGTGACACACGAGAAGTGTTTTTACCAGTGGAGCAAGCTCTGCTGAAGCATCAAACCAAACAACAGGTTTTGGCTGAACCTGACATTGACCAGGTGCAGCTCTCAGACAGTTTCTTAGAAGAAGACAGAAGCGAGGACGTACCCAGCTTCTCCGTCATCTTCTTGCCTTTGTAACTTTCTCCACTTGATAACACAGCTCAGTAACTTCTC
This sequence comes from Apaloderma vittatum, assembly GCF_000703405.1. Classification (NCBI taxonomy): domain Eukaryota; kingdom Metazoa; phylum Chordata; class Aves; order Trogoniformes; family Trogonidae; genus Apaloderma; species Apaloderma vittatum. The sequence continues at coordinate 59,491 of NW_009694084.1, forward strand.
TCTGTTTTCCTCCCCTTCACAACTGGTGTCCCGCCCTCTCCATCATCTGGATGCTCCTGTTGGGGAAAGCCCTGGGCAGGGACACCCAGAGCAACCGGGACACAGCTGGGCTGGACTGTCAGCTGAGCACCAAAGCCTCTAGCTCAGCACCAGCCCTGTCCTGGGGGGCACAGACCAGGACAGGCAAGAGACAGACACCTGTGAGATGGACAAAGGGCAACAGGACACTCGTGATATGCCATTACAGCCTGGCTCTTCTGCAATGAGCAGCACCAAGCTTCAAAGAAAGATGCAGGGAGCTCTGCAGCAAACAGTTACAGAACAATTTGCCTTAGGAGACATTTCTCTTTAACTTTCATGGGCTGTACACGTAGCTTACACCTCCAAACATGATGGTTCATATTCTTTTTTTTACATTCATAGAATGACAGAATTATTCAGGTTGGAAAAGACCCCTGGGATCATCAAGTCCAACCATGAACCCTACTCTGCAAAGCTCCCCTGTAAACCATCTCCCCAATACCACACCTCAATGACCTTTAAACACTTCCAGGGATGGGGACTCCACCACCTCCCTGGGCAGCTTGTGCCAATCTCTGACCACGCTTGCCGGCAAAAATATTTTCCTACTCTCCAGTCTAACTCTCCCCTGTTGCAGTTTGAAGCCGTTCCCTCCTGTTCTATCGCTCATTACCCATGAGAAGAGACCAGCACCAACCTCTCTACAATGTCCTTCCAGTAGTTGCAGAGAGTGATGAAGTCTCCTCTCAGCCTCCTCTTCTACAAACTCAACAGCCCCAGCTCCTTCAACAGCTCTTCCTAAGATTTTTTCTCCAGGCCCTTGCCCAGCTTCGTTGCTCTCCTCTGCACTCTCTCCAGCACCTTGAGATCTCTCTTGGATTGAGCTGCCCAAAACTGGATTCCTTCTCTTCTATGGTTCTACACATATATCTATATCTGTGCTCTATCTCCCTACCTTTTATAAGCCACACGTGCAGAAATTCCTCCTTCTGTCCATCCATCCATCCATCCATCCATCCCTCCCTCCCTCCCTCCCTCCCTAGACAACCCTCTTACCAATAAGTCTACCACTCAAACCACCCACCCAGCAGGTAAGGGTTATTTCAAGAAGTCTCTCCCCTCCCACTTTGAAGTAATCATGGATTTATTTACACTTCACGTAGATGATTTCTTTCAAATACTCCTAAAGTTTTAGCAAAAAGAGACAAATACTGATGTCATATTGGGTTAAAACGATCTTGTAACAACACTAATTTTCAAATCTGCTCTCCCGCTAGATGAGACTGTAGCGCTTTCTAGAGACCATAACACAATACTAGAAACAACACTACCTTCCCTTTTAGCAACAAAATACACAAGTAAAAGAAATCATTGGCAAAAAGGAGAAAATAAAATGCTGGAATCTGCACAGGCTAGACACAAGGACAGAGGTAACACACAGAGGTAACATGCATGTGAAACACAGAGCCTTAGATTTTAAAATCCCTTTTTTCTGTTTTCCACAAATCCTTTGGGACACAATTTCGTCATTTCCTTACCATCTGGGCAGTCATCTCCCACACAATGCGTTTAGTCCCAAATAGCTACGCGACCAAAGCATTTATTAGACTGTAGCTGTTCCTTAACTCTCACCCTATGTCTGATAAATAAATGCATTCCCTGAACAAATGACCTCTGCTTTTCATTCAAATGCTCAGCCTCAGTGCACAACTACAATTCCAGAAGCAGTATAAAACAGAAGCATTTGCAGGAATCAAAAGCATCCAAAATTCGGACTGGTTTGAATTGCTATAAAAAAACCCTCCAACCAAACGTGCCAGGTGCCCTCATGAAAAATTAGCAGCAAAGCCCAAAAGCAGAGTCAAGCATTTTGCTTTTGGGTCACATGTTGGTACTCAGGGTGCAGGTTTGGGATGGAGGGACATATCCCTTCCAGGACAAGAGGGACGGATGTAGGCTCTGATTCAGACAAGCCATGCACATGACTTTTAGCAGAGCTGCTACGAAACCACACTTAAAAAGAGAGTTTTTGAGCAAGCGACTCCGCATCTGACACATCCTCTTAGTAAAGAGCATCACCCTGCAATGTGCACCCACGCATTTCACAACTCTTGTCGAGTTTGGAAAATTGCTTACCCGTGACGATAGGATAGGACTGAGGTCCAGGAACGCTCGCTCCCAAATCTGCAGAAGTAGGGCTGGTTATGTTGGCCTTCATGTCATCTAACCCACCAGCTAATGATGCCATGGCTGAGTATTCAGTTGCCTGGAAAAAAGAAACAAAAGGTGTTTTAGCCATAATAAATTTACTGTTCAAGAGTTTTTGCCTGTATGACAAAAAGCAGATGCAATAGAGAACTCAAAAATCCTTCATTCAGTCACTTTTGAAGGCAACACTTATTTACACAGGGATGTTCAGCATTTAAAATGCCTGGTAGACAGGTCTGTGCTTATCACTGATGTTCTCAGAGAACACCAGAATGGGCTTTCTTTATAAAACCAAAGCCAAGCTCATCAATATGTAGCAAGGCTTGCTTCAAAGAATGAATTTTGTAGAGTACCCGGGGCTCTAGTTGCTCACTGCAAGTTACTTGTTTGTCAGAGTAAAACATCTATGCCAGTTGACCCAAAGTCCCCTTATTTCAGCAGCATGCTTCAAAAGACGTGCACTAACGGGGTGCTCTGTTGCCTCCTCTTTCTTGGGAATACTGCATTTCTTCATCACCTCACAAGAAATAAAGTGCAGGTAAATAAAAGTGTTTGCCTAACAGATGGTTTTGTGGGCAATTATTTCTAAAGCAGATTTAAAAATAAATCACCTGACTGCTGTAAGGACACTCTCTCATCACGTGGGAATTGTTCCATCTCATTAGCCAAAGCTATGGTAAGGGAGCACAGGTCCTCAGAAATCAGATTGTTTCTGTCCTCTAACCCTGGAGAAGTCCACACAGCTACAGCAATCTACAGCAGGTGAGGCCAACCAATATATCCAGAAGGACTTCCATATACACAGCAGAAAGCTTATCTTCCAATTCCCTTTTTCCATGATTTCTTATCGTCACGATCATTCCCACAAAACCAAGAAGTTTCCTTTTGAAGTTCCCCCTTCCCTGTTGCTATTTGCACTTCTAAGTTCTAATCCCTTATCCGTGAGATTGTAATCATGCCCGTAACAACCAGAGGATGACAACTTCAGGTAAAAAAAAGCAATAGGAACAGATAAACTGAAGAACAACGCCTCTGGGGCTGATCACAGAATTACAGAGTTGTTCAGGCTGGAAAAGATCTCTGATCACGCTCTGTTTCTGCAGACTAAGTCAATGCAGAAGCTGTGCAGAGATGAAGCAACACAGGGGAACCCAGGTCCCTGTGATTTTTTGAGAGAACAAATAAAGAAGTTAACCCATTTTTTCCCGTTTTTTTTTTGGGGGAAACAAAAGCTGATTCGAGTGAACCCTTCTTTCTCCCTCCTGCCAGCTTCTCGGAAGCATCTGAGAACCCAGCACACGCTCTGGTATTTGCCACAAGCTCAGCACTTTGGGTCAGATTTATCTGTTTGTGTCTCCACTGCTCAGCTCTCGCTCACATGCAAGTTAATTTTCTGCATTAACGCGTCCATTTCTGCTGAGGATGCAATCTGCACGAGGCACGAGTACACCCTGTCACCTTGAAGGACTCCCCTGAATGGATCCTCCACACAAAACCCTTGCCGGTGAGGGTGTCAGAAACATGGATGAGCTGCTGGACACCCCATCCTTTCCCCCAGCCCACGCACCAGCGCTACAGCATCTGCTGGACCAACGGCTCCTCAGACGTGACGTCTCTCCTACGCTCCTCCCAGACTTTTGTGTTAAACTTGTTTTGTTTCTCAGCTCTTTCGGCTTATTCCTCCTCTGACATCCTTCATGCCCTCACATTTCCCTTGCCTTCACCCACGCAGCCCTTCATCCAGCACCACTACCTCAAAGACGCGCACACCTACAGCCACGGTGCGGGCAGCCGTGGAACATCCCTCTTCTGAGAAGGACACCAGCAAAGGTCCCAGCCTTCCTCTTTCCTACAAGTGCAACCAAAACCCCTTCTGCTCATCCCATGCCCTACTGAGGCACATTCTCTAGCCTCCCCATGCTACCACGTGCAAAACCTCCCTGCCACAACCACCTCCCCCCCATAATAGGTCCGCACACACACGGCGGCACCGCTGGGTCTTCCACTCCCCAAAGCCCTAATCTGACACAACAACAGTATGTCTGCAAAGAGACACCCAGGGGAGCTGGCGTGGGATGGGGCAGCAGAGGAGAATACCATCCCTGTATGCTGTCATTGCGTATTTCTGGTGCCTGGAGAAGAGCACAAACTGCTCCCTGGGGAAGGACACCGTACCTCACCTCTGACAACCTACGAAAGCCAAAACCGCACTGTATCCAGACTAGGAAATCTCTTTGCGTCCTCTTGCGGCACCCGGGCCCGCTGCTTCCCATGGGCAGAGACATGGCATCCAGCCTACAGAGCAGGAGCTGGCTGCTTGTAGCTCAGGAGGAAGCATTTGCTTGTGCCAGGTCACATGCAGAGCTGGGACAGGGAGGGGCACATCCAAACCCCACGGCTTAAATTGGCATTTGGGGCTGCCACTCCTCACAAACCCGACACAGACCAGCACGAGCCCCTGCCTGCAAACCCAGACACCTGAGCCCGGCACAGGCATCAAAACACAGCTTGGTTCCCTCGTGGGGTCCGAGGGACTGGGAGGAAGCAGGACCAGGGCTCTATTCTCAACCGTAACGAGCTGGAGGCATCACATCAACAAACCACAAGCTTGACCCTTCAGGCTTGGAGGGATGGAGCAGTTTCAGTGTGAGAAGCAAACAGCTACTGGGGTGTGGCTCACCCCATGGGGGCACTATGGTGGTTCCCCATGCTCATTCATGTCACACCAACCGCAGCGAGATGGAGCATAGCCCCAAACTGCGGAGCGACGGCCTCTGTAGGTTGCCGCAGACAGGAGCTGTGCTGCTCTTGCAGTGGCCCAGCGGCTCTTCCCAGTGGTAAGAACGGAGAAATTTTTTGTGATTTTCCTGTTTCCCTGCCCACCAAGTGTGCCCATATCCCTCCTCAGAGCCACCAAGCAGTCGTACAGACCATGCACCGACCAGGCACCAACCAGGCACTGAGCACGCACCAGCCACCGAGCGAGCCCAGGCTGAGGGGCAGC
>NW_009694084.1:64823-65453 GCF_000703405.1 Apaloderma vittatum
CTCTATCATGCAGCTTCCAGCCACGATTGCCCCATGTGAGGGGTGGGTGACCACAGACCCCCTGGAGAAGCAGCAAGCCTCGCTGGTGCTGAGGGTCCCTGGGGCTGGGCATTCACCCACTCTCAAAGGGCACAATGGAGTCTCTTCTTCCCGCTCCCCCTGGCAGAGCCCGTCCTTCCAGATACTCCATCCAGAGTTGAGAGGAAATCCCTGGGCATGGGGAAGCACTTGCGGAGCAGTTCCTCGCCTTGCAGCCCCACCGAGACCCTCCCCAGGAGCCTCTCCAGCTGCTGCGGGAGGGGCACCAGAGGGGGATCTCAGATTGAGCCCCTCTGTCTCCTTGTGAGGAGCAGCCTGGGACAGCCAGGCAGGGCCGTGGGTTCCTCCCGGCGCAGCTGGAAGCCCGACCTGCTGCTCAGTAGGTGAAAAAGTAAGAGTGAGGTGTTCAGTACCCTAGAAATTACCTGAAAAACGACTGCCTGCGGTTGTACCACGCACTGTCTCATCAGCATGGAGCACCACTGCCATAGCATGGAGGAGAGAAAACAGACACGTGAAATGAGGAATATATAAAGGAGAGACTGAGAGGAAGGGCAAACCCAAGGGAGGGGCAAGGCAGGGGGTCAGGTG
>NW_009694084.1:65534-65853 GCF_000703405.1 Apaloderma vittatum
GGAGGAGAGGGGTGGTCTCAGCGCCCCCAGGCAGCGGCAGCCCCCTCACTGGCAGCGGGGTCTGCATCGTCCTGTCCCCATCGCTGCAGACTTCTCCCTGCGCTGGGAGAAGTTCCACTGCAAGAGCTTTGTTTCTAAATATCACCTTCCCACCCTGGGTGCAGGAGATGATGTGCAGATGGATGGAAAAGGGGTGCAGGGGTGTTTTGGTACCATTTCCAAGCAATTTAGGTAGCGTGGCAGGATGTAGGCTCTGCCATCCCTGTGGCACCACCGCAAACAGGCGAGACCCTCCATCGCCGGCTTCACTCCACGCTTG
>NW_009694084.1:65907-68754 GCF_000703405.1 Apaloderma vittatum
GCAAACAGGCGACCCCCTCCATCGCCGGCTTCGCTCCACGCTTGTCCAAGCCGAGACACCCGAGCACAACCCTCCCTGCACGCAGAGCAGTTTTCTCTGATTTACCTGGAATTCTACCCCAAAGTGGCAGGCAAAGGTGGGGAACAGGACTGATCCCTGAAACAGCTCGGCTTGGGGGAGGCGCGGGGGTGTCCCACAGGCTGCGGTGAGCCCTGTGGCAGCGAGGCAAATGCATCCCCCACCTGCCCGGCCCCTTTTCAGGGCACAGGCCCCCATGCCCCTCGAGAGACCACACCAGGCAACAACAGTGAAGAGGCGTCCGCGAGCCCCATCACAAGGAGCCCCACGTGCTGCATTTTCGCACGTCCTCGGTTTCCCAAATCACAGCTGCAGACTGCCTGTCGGGCACAAAGCGATGGTGGAGAGGAGCACGCAAGACCTCCCCTGCCAAAAAACAACGCTTCTCCTCACTCAAGCCCAGTTACTTTGAGGTCCCTGAGAGGCACAGAGCTGTGACTGCCAAAGCCCCCGCGCACCCTGCAGAGCTCATGTCTGACGCCATCGCGTCGCGATACATTAAAATTAAGAAGCAAAGGTGCAGGGCACGCAGGTTGTCCACAGAAACCCTCACCTCAGGCTGACAAAGGGAAGAAATTAATGTTAGATATGATCCAGAGACCTTAATCCGAAGCAGCTCTAACTGATACCCGCAGGCTGTCAGGCACCTGGTGCTGGTCTGCCCGAATTGTTGCGGGAGAAAAACCCAATCGAACCCCATCTCCACACCCAGGTGGGAGAGGAAATCAGAGAACCAAAGCTGCCCACCAGCCCTGTGCTGCTCCAGAATCCTCACGGCACTCGCCGCGCTGCCCACCGACCCACTCCCGCTCCAGAGTCAGAGCTAATTTGAGCAGCGAAATTGGGGCCAGACACCAGTTTCTCTTTGTTTTTGGCCACATTGGGCTCACACCGCATAGGAGCTCAGTTTTAGCAGTACAACCTTTTCCCCCCTTGGGGTTTAAAGAGAACGTTTCTGAACACCTCTTCCACGAAACGTATGTGTTTTTTAAAAATTAACAGCTGCGCTTCATTTTAGCCCAAATCCAATTAAGATTGTGCAACATCCCCAGAGATTCCTCTGAAGACAGTGGGAATTAGCCAGTGCACCCTGCCATGAACACATTTACCCTCATACTTCAGAATAACTGACCTGTTTTTGACCCAATCTTCAGATTATCTGCATGTGGGAAACAACACGTTAACGTTTTGCATTTCTGCGGTGCAATCCATAAGCAGACGCAGCCGTTCTCAGATTTTCCAAAGGGACCCCCAAATCCAATCTAAATGCCTAGAATTTACCTGTTGTTTTTCTTTTATACATATAAATAGCCGCATTTCCATTCGCTCTTTGTTTCTCATTTTCATTTTGTTCTAATATCTGCATGTAAATGTCTGAAAATAGCATCTGTAATTGAAGATTATGAAGTATAGCCAGCTCCTGACAGGCTGCTAAGGAAGATGGATTATCCTCATTTTTCTGTAAATTTTGTCAATTTTGGAATTCATAAGCTATCAACACTGATCAAAATGTGGCCGCACAGCTGTGTCAAAGCGGCCGGTGCGGTGCCGGAGCGGTGCCGGTGTGGTGCCAGGGAGGATGGCTCTCCCCTCCCCAGACAACGGCCGCGGTCCTGCCTGCCCCCGGCACCTAGAGCCAGTCGAACCCACCCCCTCAAAAAAAAATGATTTAAAAAATCAAATAAATAAATCGAAAGCATGCAAATTCTCTGGTGCGCCGACTCACATCACAAAGCGTAATTTATTGCATGTTCTCCCTTTTTATTTATCCCTAAGTAGTAAACACGATTTCCATTCAAGGGGTTCGTTATGTTCCACTCCTACCAGACAATCACGGCACACTTGAGGCAATTGTTTAGCCTCTTCCTCTCAATTTTCCCATTACTGGGAGTAAGTACTGTTGGGACTCTTTAATAGCCCGACTGCAGCCCATATCAATAACAGATGAGGTTTAATCGTCCAACACAAAAATTATTTAGGCTCAGTAAGGACATTCAATGTCATTTGCATAATGGCATTTCTATCCTGAGCACCTAACCCATCGTGCATAAACAAGGCCCTGGGACCATAAATAATAATAAATCATGACGTCCACGCTCCTCTTGCTGTAATAGGAGCCTCTCTTTGTAGAAATTATTTCAGCAGACACTGCAATTTTGAAGTCATGTGGCATCGCACAGGCCACTAAATCATGGCCATGCGCACACGTATGCACACGCACGCTCTGGAGAGGCTGCCCATGGTGAGCAACAAAAACCCAACAAACAGCAGCGCAGAAAGCAGCCCGCCAAAACCCGTCCCTCTTTTTTTATCACTTTATTTCTCAGGCAGAGCTAGCAGACTAAATGAAAGCACGGTCTGAACAGTGAAGAAGGTGATGGACCTGCAGGTCTCTTTGCCTGGCCACCCTTCCCACCTGCAGTCCTCGAACCTCTCCTGGAAGGTCTGGTGGGAAGGAAGCACAGACCTGCGGACCCTTGACGGTGTTTTGCAGCCAAGCCGCTGCCACCCCTGTCACACAGCCGGGGCAGAGGAGGGCAGCAGGCCCCCTTTCTCCACAAAAACACATGATAATGACAGCCCAAGGGAAGTAAGTGGACACTTGGTGCCAGCCAGTGAGCTAAGGTGGGCTTCCATCTTTCAGGTCCATCAGGCAGTAACAAGTGCCTGGATGAAGAGCAGCGAGACTCAAGCTCTGCTTTGGCCAGGATTCACAGAATCACAGAACCACAGAATCATAGGATCACAGAATCACAGAATTTTGGGAGT
>NW_009694085.1:0-3127 GCF_000703405.1 Apaloderma vittatum
TGGTAAATCAGTCTTTCAAAGAATACTGCTTAAAGGATAGGAAGAGGCGATGAAGAAATTTTCCAGCCAGTTAGTGGAAAAGATAATAAGATAGTGTGCACCTGGAGGTAGCAAGTAGACTGTTGTTTAGAAGCTTTTAATGAGCTGTTCATCCTTGGGAGTGTGTGGAACTAGGCCTAAGCAGGGCTTTTCTAGTCAAAACTCTCGTTATGGAGATCAGAGGGTACCAAAACACCAAAATTGTTTACAAAAGGTTGAAAGTGAGCCAAAATTAAATGTGGCAGTGCAAGATGGCGACCACCACCTCAATTCAGAGTGCTGAAAACTCACACCCCCACACCCGCAAGGAGCATGTGTGCTAATTTACATGAGAGGCAAAGCTAATTTTAATACACTGATCTAATGATGAAAGTAACAGTTATCACTAACCAGTAACTGTAGAGTCAGTGGCAAGTTAGGCATGTTTATACTAATAAGTTACAAAATAAATATGTTGCAGTTTTTCGATGTGGTACACTAGTTTCCTCTAGCATCCAAACTTGGCCAACTTTGCTAATAAATGAATGCTGGCTTTCTAAACTAGCATTTTGTTTAGAGAGTTATTTCTTTGCAGTGGTGGCATTTGGCAACACCACCACATCCTTCTGTGTCTGGCCATTTGTGACCATTTATTGTCCCCCTTTGCCTTGCCCAGGGGACGTGTGGGGGGCTCCTCACGAGTCCTTAATGCAGTCACAGTCTGGGAGTGGCCAGAGCAGGTGGGGTGCAGCAGTGGGGTGATGGGGTGAGGAGGGGGGGTGCAGCACCAGTGGCTGAGGAGGAAAGGCAGGCAGTGGGCAAGGTTTTGGGGGACACGGAGTGGTGGGAGGGGGACGTAAATGCCCTGGGTTTGAAAGCAGCGCTGCCAAGCCAGGTCCCACCGGCCAGGGAAGGCTGTGAAGCACAGGGATGTGGATGAGGGGTTTGTGGAAGTGTCGTGTGTCCACACGATGGCACCAGACCCGGAGCGGTGTCCCCAGCCCGTGTGGCATGGCAGGACCTTGTCCCCAGGCCTCAGAGCTGTATGACCCCACGCCTGGGAGAGATGATGGGTTTTTGGCAGTGCCTTACTCATGGAGGGGGTTTAGGGTAAGGGCTGTGCCACAGCACCCTGCCAGCAGCTCCTCTCAGCACCCGTTCAGCTTTGGTTGCTCTTGCTTTTGCTCCAGGTGTAAAACAGGAGGTGAGGTGTCCAAAACCCGGTCCTTGTTTCGCTGCTCCATCCCTTGATCTCATCAGCTGTCACCTCTCTCTCTCCAAACCTCACCTGGCTCAGGTGTGCACAGGCTCACCCTGCCTGGTCTGCATCTCCCCACAGCTGCGGAAAAGCCTCCCACTCTACTAGACCAAACCGAGCCCCTTCCCCTGGGAAGGAGGGAGGCAGCAGGTGGGGAAGACAGATGCAAGTGAGCAGGGGCCAGGGGGTTGGATCCTGCCTTGTGCTTTCAGCAGCTGGCAGGGTATGTGGAGGCTGCTCAGAAGCAACCAGGATTTGTCGCTCCAGGTTTGGCAGATGAGTGATTTGACCATCCTGGCCCATCCTGTGACAGCCTGGGAGAGCAGAAGGGGCCACCACAGAGGGCTTGGGAGCATGATGACTGTGCCAATGGCACCCCGACAAATCACCTGGGTTAAACCATTTCGCAAGGATCCCAACTGATCCTGCACAGACTCCTTGCCAGTAGGATTAGATTTCAAACCTTTCATCAGGCAGCCAGGCTCTCCTTCATTCCCAGGGCAGCCCTGTGCCCCAGGTGGCTGCAGGCCAGGATCTCCCCTGAACTCTTCCCGAAGGATATGGGGGCCTTCCTCTCCTGCCACTGCAGCCAGATTTTCCCGAGTCTCTCCCCATAAGGCAATGTGCGTTAGTAGAGAATGAGGCCTTCAGAAAGGACATTGGAGAGCCCAGAGCAGACTCGAGGTCCCTCTGATGGAGCTCTCCCTTCACACATGTTCTTCCACAAGGTGGGGGCTTTCTGCTGCTCCCAATTTCACGTGTGGCAAAGTTCGTGTAGGCTTGACAGAGAGTTTTCCTTGTTGGTCTCCGCAGTGATCCCGGGGGTCCAGCACAGCAGCAATGCACACAGAGCTCCCTGCACCATTGGCAGGACAGGCACATATCTCAGATGGGGCTATAAGCCCTCTTTACCCTCTGCTCCATCCCCCAGACAGACCCCTCATCAACATGATCTTGGCAGATAAGCCTTTCCTTGCTCAGTCCCTATGCTGGGGAGTCATCCAAGCTCTCCATCTCCGTCCCTGTCCTCACTCCCATCCCCTCCATCCTCCAGGACCCCTCCCCAGACCCAGTAAGCTCAGCAGCTGTTTAACCAACAGTGAGCCAAGATCCCGTCACAGCAAACAGAGACTCTGCCCACCCTCAGCCTCCTCCATCTGCCCACCTCCATCTGCCGGCTCTTGTCCGACATCCTGACCAGCATCGCCCTGTGAGCAGGGTCTGCCCTTTCCTCATCCCTCTGTCCCGCCTGCACAGAACAGAGATTTGGCTCAAAGCTCTCTTTGGAAACAACATGGTGGCTAGGGGCTCTCTGGTGCAACCGAAGACACCGCAGGACACCTGGTTTGGCCAAATCCAGGGTTTCACCAGGAGGTGCTGAGCTATTAATTCTGAGCAATCCCTTTCCCACTCAGCCTGCTTAGGAGGGCTTAGGCCCCATATTCCAGCTTTCCCCATTGCCCTCCACACAGCCAAGCTGCCCTGCGAGGCTCTAAGTAGCTTTGGCTAAATCCCCAGCCAGAGGAGGCTGCTAATCCCCATGGCTTCGTGGCCATCGGGGCGGCTGGCAGCACTGGATCGGGAAGCTTCAGGGACGATTTGACGGAGAGGCAGGGCAGGTCCCCAGGGAAAAGGGGCAGCGAGCTGGCATGCCCATGGATCCTCCGCTGCCAGCCCGGCGGAGCAAAGCCACCCGGCTGTGACCCTGCCTGGCTCCCAGAGCTGACACCGGGAGGGGAGCAGGGATTTGTGCCTCGGAAGGAGCAGCTCCGTCGCTTTCCACGAAGCAGATGTCAGGGCTTAGGGATAAATCGCCTCGAAAAGGAACACAAGCTGGGCGGGAGCACAAAG
>NW_009694086.1:0-1123 GCF_000703405.1 Apaloderma vittatum
GTTCTGGTTAAAAAGGCCAAACTGGATGGAGAGACTTGGTACTGGCAAAGGTGTCCAGGCCATGCGGACAGCAAATGAGATGTGCCTAGAAAACAGTCATAGCTGTTGCGTGGCAAGTGAACTGATGTGTTCTAAGCTGCAAAGCATTTTTCATTTGTAGCGCCTCAGAATCCTCCATGGATGAACCAACAAGAACTTTTTTTCTTTTTGTGTCTTCCTGTAAATGGTTTATTGATGCTGTTGCTTTTAAAACTCTATAGCTTTTGAGGAGGACTCTGCTAGCCTTGTACTACAGTGAGGAGGCCTTGACAGCTAAATCGGGCGGCTCTGGTCTCCATGTGTTTGACCACTCCTACATATGTTGGCATTCTGCCTACAATGATGTCTTACTGACCACTTCTCTTTTTACCCCCAGCGGATATGAAGGTGACTCAGAAAAGCTTCAGCTTTGCCCGGAAGTTCAGTTTGCCCTTTTACTTTGTCTCTGCTGCAGATGGCACCAATGTAGTGAAGGTAAAACACAGCTATTTGGCCCAGCATCTGTGAGACCCCTATTCAGTTCAAACACTTGGAGACTGCTGTAGGCACAAGGAGCAGAAAATGGGCTCTACTTGTGAGGTCCTGGTAGCTCTAGGTAGCTGCAGAGGTGTTTTTTTCTTGGAGTGTGGGAGCAGTTTCCATGTGTTACAGAAACCCAGCACTCCTTATGTTGAGTGACAGGCATTCTCCTTCTCATCAGCTCTTCAATGATGCTATCAAACTGGCAGTTGCTTACACACACAGGATTCAGGAGATTTCATGGACGAGGCCATGCGAGAACTAGAGGTAAGAAAGGCTCTACTTACTGTGCTCCTCCTAAGTAATTAGCGGCTCTGCTCTCTTCTTCCCAGCAGAAGGCAGAGCCTGTAGCAAAGGGTGAAAATTTGCAGTCATGAAAAGATTTGCCTTATACTGGTGACACCATGGGGTTTATGTGCTGCTCATGTCTAGCTTGGAAGGGGTGAGGTGGTGACCCTTTGAAGAGCCCGTGCTGCCCTAGGCTGAATTTGAAAGAACCACAGCAGAGTGTACTTTTGCTTTCATGCTTCTGAAGAGTTTCTTGTCCTGCTCCTTTCCAGAGCTT
>NW_009694087.1:0-12689 GCF_000703405.1 Apaloderma vittatum
GCAGCGATCCCCGGGCAACGCCGCCGCCGCGGTCACCGGGCCTTAGGTGGAGCTGCCGTGGGTCTCGAGTGGGCGACCCACCCTCAGTAGTCTGCTAGTGAACGTAATGAGAGAGATTAAATGAAGATCTGCGCGTTTTTATACAAGAGATTTTACTCCGAACAGAAAAAAATGCTGGACAGTGGCTGCGGTTGGCCAGCGTGGCAACGGACTGACCGTCCCAAATGATTTAAACACGATACACCTTCCCCGCCAGGGAACTCTGCATCCACAGTGTTTACAGACTGCACGTGTGTCTTTCATGTGTGCGGCTGTAGGTGTATATTTGCACTCGGTGTGATGATTAAACAATGCTTAAGGTTGCCATTTATTTGTACATGATTTAATGTGAACACCCTTTTGCACAGGGTATGCATATTTGATTTAATTAGAGGAAAGATAACAGAAACCAGGGCATCTACACGAAGTTTAAGTGGCTCGATGTGCTCAACCAGCAAATACTAGAAAGGAAACATGCTGCTGTTTACACCCGGTGTTAGTATCTGAAGTAAAGAGAGGTGTCAGTTACCTTAAATACTTCTGAACGGGTACTTGCATCCACTGCACTGAAAGCTGAATCACTGAGAGCACATGTGAAATGGCACCTGAAGTTTATTTTTCTGTGGCATGTAAGTGAATGAAGGCACTGTGCTCCACCTGAGATAGAGGTTTTCTCTCTGTGAAGTTTTTTTTTTCCCCCTGCTTTTCCATACTCAAATTTTCCAGTATTCTTGCACGGGCTCATGCGCATTAGCAGCAATTGAACTGTAAAAGACTTGTGTGATAGTTAAGGTGACAGCACCACGTTGCCATCTCAGCAGATTTCTTAGAGGAGCTGCAACCCTGAATGTAGCGGGTTCTGCTTCTCGCAAGTAGAGACCTTTGTTAGAAAGGAGAATGGTTCTTGTTGCTGACATGACATGTAGTTATGGGCTCCTAGGAGAGTGCAAAGGTGGTCCTTCAGTATCTGTGGTCCTTTGTGTCTACAGCACTGATGTTTTATAGCAGGGGAGATGTGGAAGCCCTGTCTGGGATACAAGGGCTCAGATTTGGGATGATTCCGGAGACATTAATGTTTCAGAAGATCATTGCCAGGTTGGACAGACTGCTACATGAAAGCTTTGGTTTGGTATCAGACTGGAGAGACAAAACCTGCCCAGCTGCATTGAGTTCATCAAGGAATAAACTAATTACAAAAGGCAGCTTGTACAGGTATCTACAGTTCCTCTCTGTGTGCTTTATGAAGTTAAATGCAAAATCTGTAGTATGTACACCTTTATAATGCTCATAGACATACGAATTCTTCAGAAACAAGGTGGCATACTAAAGCTGTAGACTTCTTGTAGGATGCAACCATAAAGCAGTCACTCCGTGGGATTGTCACTAGTCTTTTTCTTGCTGATACTTCAAGTCTTTTTGGAATTACAAATACATGTTTATCCACTTACTTTTGCAGTTAATCTGCTATAGAGTTTCTGCTGATTACTTTTACTTCGAGTGTTTCTATGTTAAACGTGTCCTTGATTAGTTTTGTGCTGTGATCTAAAAGCAATAGAAAATGATCATCTATCTAATTTATTTAATTTGAATCCCTGTTAATTGGAAAGACTAAAAATTGGCTAATTAGACCAAGATGCCTCTCACTGACACTCACTCACAGGACCATCATCGGACATACAGACACCTAAAGTGTAAAAGCAACTGTTCTGGTATGCAACTGTGTTTATAGTGTTACACTATAAACACAGTTGTACAGGTAGAGTGAACACTATAAATACCTCCTTTAAACTCACGGTTTTTAAAATTTACACTCATCCATCCACTTCCATGTGAGAACTTCACAAAGAGTGGACAAATCTCTTGCATGGTTAAAGCAGCCCAGCGACTGCTTTTGTTAACAGTAACTTGAGTGGGCTCCCAGTGCTCATTGTCTTTCTGTCAGGCAGGAGCTGGTGGGATCACAAGGGAGGAAGCATGGCCTGTTAGCACACACTCACGCTTCACGGTTGTTCCATCAGAAGCTGATCCCTGGAGAAGCTGGAAGTCTACCACTTGGAAACCTCACGTCCAAACAGATCTGGCTTCATACTGGGTGTCTGGAGTAGGCTCTGTGCCACAGGATAGACGGCAGAGCCTCTGGGTATACAGGTGTGATGGACTGCAGAACAGAGGTTTTCTCTCCCTGGTGGTGCATGGTCCATGTAATAGGTGAAGAGAGTTTGCCAAGTGCCCAGCAGAAATAAAATAAAGTAGATGCAAGTAATCCCTCCCTGAATCCCTCTGTGTTGACTGCTCTGGTTTTTAGAGGGAACACACCAATGGCACATTGACTCAGGAAAGAATCTCCGCACCCAGGAGAAATTGCTGGGAAATCTCTGCTGTGGTTGAGCACATTTGCAGGTGTTTGATGCAAATAAGTATTAACAATTCTACCTCATTCTTCAATACCCTTGAACATTAGAACTGTCCTCTCTTTTCAGCCTTTCTGTAGTGATGTGTGTGGCTGGTTTGGTACCTTAAAAACTGCCCTTTTTCAACTTTGCAATGTGAATGATGCATAGTTACTGCTTGGGGATTTATTGTGACAGCTGAATTGTCCCAGACATCAGGTGAGCTCCCATTTGTGATAGTGATGAGGGATTATAGCCAGAGATCTGCTGGAGACAATTTTTCTCCTCTATCCTAATGAGACTGCCGTTCTTTTAAGCTGCAATAGTGCACAGAGGCCACAATGCCCTGGATGTGCACATAGCAAAGATAGCCTGGAGACTTTGTGATTCCAGAAAGATAGGTGTGATACAAAGTGGAGCGTTTTATACTCTGGTTAGAGTTGGGAAGCGGAGGCGCAGAGATGTAACATGATGTGGCATAGGCCACTGCACACATCTATGATAAGAGACAGGATC
This sequence comes from Apaloderma vittatum, assembly GCF_000703405.1. NCBI lineage: Eukaryota > Metazoa > Chordata > Aves > Trogoniformes > Trogonidae > Apaloderma > Apaloderma vittatum. The sequence continues at coordinate 2,946 of NW_009694087.1, forward strand.
CTGATCTCCTGCAACCAGCTCAGGCTGTTCTTCATAACCATGTATTGTCTTTGTGCGCTGAACTCACCCTGCATCTCACAGAACTGCAACTAGCTGATACAGTAAATAGGAGTATGGAGGAGCATGTGTGGAGGAGAAGTAGGAGAGGAAGCATGTTGCAAGCCCAACTGTGGGGTTTGTAGCAAATATCTTTTTGTTGAAAAGAGTTTATAAGTTAGTGAGGATCCACACGCTTTTCCTTGTTTGAGCAAAACAGAACCAATTCTGTTCAGTGATTTTACTTTTCAGCTCAGTTTCTTCTCAGAGAGTGCACTTTCTGATGTCAATGGCATGTTTTTGTAGACGATGTGTGCTACTAGAGGTGATAACACCTGATGTTTATAGTGAGTGCCAGGCATCGGGATGCAAAAAGTCTCGATTATAGCAGCTCCTGTAGTGACAAAGGCCACTGCTGGCTCTTGTATTAACTGTAGTGATAAAAACAAAATAACCCTCCCCAAAAATCCAAAACAACAACAAACACCCTCCCCAAAACCCAAACCAGCAAACTCCACCAAAAAAAACCCAGAAACCCCCCCCTCGTCCCCCCAAAAAAACAATGACAGAGGGAAATTTAAAAACTGGGTGAAATATCTGCAAACTCTAAAGCTTTCTAGTGTTGTCAGTATGGATTAAATGGAGTTAAAACTGAGGCAGTGTACAATTTCAATGTTAGTTTTAGCTCCAGTGTTCAGTGTTGTCTTTTGAAATGATTAAATAGAACACCATGTCCAATTCTTCACATAACACAGAAAAATCCCTTTTAAATTTGAGTAAAACTCAAAGCAGGCAGAATCAAGACCTGAGGCTATGTATTTGTTTTCCAATACATATTTGCTATGAGGAGAATTCCCTGTCTGCAATGGATTCAGCATTCTCAGAATTAAATCGGTTTACTTCTCAGTTTGAGGGTTTGGGTTAGGGCCAGAATCGACACCTACAAGAAGAACTATAAACCTGCAGAAAGTATTTATAAATACTATGCTGTTATTTTTGTATGAACTCTTAGGATTTAGGAAGAAAAATTGTATGAGCTCTTAGGATTTAGGATTTGTATGAACTCTTAGCATTTAGGAAGAAAAAAGCTGAGCATATGAATAAGTCATCAGAAAAAACCTAGCTGAAAACACCTGTTTATTTTTGTAAATACCCAGAACTATAAGGATTATCATAATTTATATTTATTTGTTTAGCCTTTATATGTCTGATTACCTTCCATTGGAAGTTATCCAAACTACTCTGCTTTGAATCAGAGCTCCTTTGGGATTCTTTTTTTCCTTTGCAAATATTCAGTTGTCTACTATTCTGGCAACAAATTCAACATGAATTAGCAAATATTCTCCCTGTGACACACCTTCTTTTAGCTCAGGCGGAGTGAATATGGGAAACCGAACCACTTAAGTGGTTGCAATAGGCAAGTGAGCTGTACTTTCTTCTGGTCCAAGATCTCTTAAGGTACATTAATAATCATTAAGGTTATGTAAGGTGATTTTTTTTACTGTAGAAAAATATTTTTAACAAGTTTAGACTAACCCTCAGTACAAAAGCATTCCTTACAATTTATTGCACAGTATACAGCTGTTTAAATAGAGTGATAAAAAATTATATTACGGACCTAGACACTTTCCATATTAATGAAAGATTTAGCCAGATTAACCTGTTTATTGTACCAAAGACACACCTCAGTATATTGTTACTCTATTTTAAGTCAACAGTTACAACATAAGACCCTGAAAGCTTAAGAATGCATCTGAACAAGCTTGTTAATTGAGTGTTGATCAACACTCAGTCAAAGATATAGAGTTTAAACTGCAGCTTCTGGCATGTGTGGAATTATCAAATAGGTAATGTTCATCTCACTCCTGTATGTTTTTCTTTCTGGATGAAACATAAGTCCTTCAAAAATGCAAAGAAAGGTTGGGCTCTAATGTAGAATTGCTCTGTTTTGTTTTGATTTGTACAACCAAAATTTTGCAAAATAAAACCCCTGAAAACTTCAAAAGCATGGACTTTGTCTCTGACAGGGGAAAAAATATTAGAAAAATGGGTGAACCACAGCCTCATCCATGCGCAGGTTCTTCCTTCTGTGTCTTAGGGTGGCAGCCCTAGGATCAGCCACATTACAAACTTACTCTGAAAGTCCATGGGCATATTGGCAAAACCCGAAACAACGACCCCTCACCGTACATCTGGTATCTGGCTGTATAACATTAGTCTCGTTTATCAGAATTTGAAAATTATTCAGCTTGGCTAGAAAACAACCACCATATCTCCTGGAACAATATCTGTCTGCACGCAATTTCCATTGAACACGTTACCTTACTCACTGACTTTTTCCCTTGTTTAGAAAGCCTGACAAGACATAATCTTTGTTACCCACGATATTGTTTCACTGTCTGCAACTGTAGCTTCCCATGAGAGTGGCTTTCCAGAAGAAGAATGAAATTATCAACTCACTGATGGAGGATCTACGAGGACAAAACCTTTAATGGAGGCAAGGTGGGTCACAGATTTAAGCGGTGGAAGAAAAAGCATAGGCATTTCTTGCTTGACTTTCAGAAACAAGTGTGGAACTCATCTCTTTATTCAGACTTGCTCAAAGCTGTGCTTAGACAAGGATAATGGCCATAAATTTGTCTCTTTTCAACAGGAAAAGAAGGAGTAAGAAGGTAAATGTAATTTTTGAGAGCTCGCTCCTAGTTAATGATGGTCATGAGCAGCTACACAGTAGCTCAGACAAAGAGATGCGGCTTTACATACTCACATTGAATTACAGGTGAATACAGTTCTAAGAGCTCTTTAATTTGGTTTATTAAGTCTGCAGTTGCAAAATACATCTAACAGTGTTACTGCCAGTTAGTGCATACATTAAGTTCAAATTAAACTACACAAAAAATGAAGGGTAACATATTTATTCTTCCCCTTGTTGCTTTCTTCCTAAAGTCTGTGTATTTTGTTGCCTTGTGCTATGTCAGTAATTCAAAGAAGTGTCCAGAGATATGAAAGCAGAGACACATTTTGTTGCATACTCTGTAAACCCAGAGCCTCTGCCCAAAGATAATATTTGAAAGTGTGCATCCATTTAATTTATCTTCTGTGCCTGTTTTTGTGGCAGAAGACTCACAGAATTTCATGGTCAAATATTTAAAGGAGGAAAAGAAGATACTTTATTGCAGCTAACCATTAAATATGATTCTTTGTCTTAGTGCATTCTCTCTCCTTGTAATAGTTTTTAAGCATTTTTATCAGTTGTTTTTTTCCTAGTACTTGGTGAACCCTACTGAACATGTCCAGAACTCTAAAACACCAAGATGTCAGTGCAGGGAGCACTGATGCCAGTGGGACTCTCACAGAAGAGTCAACAAAAACCGAGGTGGAAGTACAGGTGAGGATATTTGGAAAGGCTTTCCCAATTATTGTGTAAATGAGCAAGTTCTGACCTCCTACACAAATTCTTTGACATACTTCAGTACATATTCAGCATCTGATGTTAAGCCCGAAGATTATGAAATAATTAATATATCAATTGTTTATTTCCTCATTAGTTTCTAAGATATTATCTTGGCAATCCCCAAGCTCCAGATGAATCTGTTTGGAAGTTCTCTAGTATTCTTCCTGCATTGTTCCTCTTTGCCACTGTCCCTTCAGAACAATAGATGGGGCTGTCACTGCCTCCTGCAGGGTTTGAAACAAGCTACAGAGCATGGGAAGGCATGAACTTCTCAAGACACCAGGCTGTTTTCCTTGCCTATTCTGATTAAACAACTTTCCCTAAGTCGCTGGCGACAGCTACAGTAGGCATTTGTTTCTTATCATTTTGTTCTTATTTTTTTCTGATTTTTTTTTTGGTGGGAATGATTGCATTAAAATCAATTGAGGGAATAAAATAAAACTTGATGGGAGAGATTATCTGTTGACTTTGGCTCCAGTCTACTGAAGCATATGGAGGAAGTGATGGGTCTTTACTAACTCATACTCAGTAGCATATCTGCATGAAGGTCTAATATACACCAGTAGAAAATCAGGAATAGGTAGAGCTGGCCTCTGTTTTGCCTGCTCTGCTATCCCTTCTGTTTCATTCTGCATGGTAGCTATCTGGGAAGGATGGGCAGCTGTGCAGGAGATGGCACTTCAAAAGCTCTTCATTGACAGTATTCAACTATATAAGGGCCACAGCAACATTATCACTTTAGTCCAGGTGAAGAATATGTGTTTGATGCAAGTCTCATGCTTGATCCTGTTTTCCATACCTTGCTTTCATACAGCACAGCAGTCTTGAAGCTCACCAACTGGATCCATTTCAGGTGAAATGAAACTAAACATGCCCTTGAGGATCTCAACTAATTTATGTCTACTGCTAATGGGTATTTAGTCCAGACACCTGGGCTAGAGCTTTTTCTCAGTTACTCTCCCCTCCAGTATGTATAGAGTGGACCCTGGATCTTAACATCAGGTTCACTCATGCCACTCCTTACTACTGCAGACATAGGTAAGGACAGTCTCTGCAACCTGGAGCATGTCTTGTAGAAGATGGTGATTCTCATATACTGGGTGCAACTTCTACTGGTGGTAGCAGTACAGGTGTGACAGCAGAACAAGATCATAGATATTGCACTGGTGATATATCTCCCAGGAAACTGTCAAACAATATCAGAATAGCCAAGATGGTGTTTTCACGAATACAAGTAACCAAATACATGAGAGAGAACTCATAGTAGTGCATGAGGTTGCAACTGCATCCACACACAAACCAACAAGCAGGCAAACACCTTGGTCTGACAATTTAATGAAATAAACAAAGGCCAGCAAATAGACATCAGATCTGATTATTTTTGCAGCTAACTAGAGGATCCATCTAGAGAGGAACTAGAAATTGGTTTTAGTCCTGAATTTTGTCTGCTTGTTGGACTCACTCATATGCTATTGCAGAAGGATTCTTGGTTGTAAACATGTGAAACTGTATCGACATCTGTGGAATGGTCTGTCTTCTTCCAGATCAACAAGTAAGGTTTTCTATTTCACAGGACGCTTCTTATTCCAGGTCTTAAGTAATGTGTTGAAAGAGGTAGTGAATTCAATGAAAATTAAGAGTGCCAGAAGCTTTTGAAAATTGCCCCATAATCCAATCAAATCACTTTGTTTAAACAAAATTCTTTGAAGTATGCTTTATCACAGGGTAAATATACCTGTGTAAACAAGGGAGCATTTTACTAGCATTCAGTACAGTGTAAATCAGCAAGTAGGTAATAATTTTAAGATAGGGAAAATTGTCAATTATGTTTACATTTCAGTAAATACACAAGGGCTAGATTTAGAAGAGATTTTGACAGCAAGGAAAAGTTCTTCAACAAGAATCAAGAGTGAAACAAACTATGACGTGGAGAAAAGTACTGAGGGATTTGCACTGGTTTTAATGCTCATATTCAAGAATTTTCAATAGGAAAATATTAAAATTGTGAAACAAAAGACCAAGCAGCCAAGGGAGATGACACACAAGCAAGACAACTGTAATATTTACAGTCAAGGTAAAAAAGGTGAAGGCAGAAGTTAGAGGCAAATGAGAAGGCAATCAGTAGCACACAAAGTTGTATTCCTGTTACAAAAAATGTAGGCAGTACCTGCTCACAACTGCTTTCACAAATCACCTGGGAAAGATATCTGTTCATAGCAATCCATGCTCCAAAATACAACCCCACACCTCACAACCAGTGTCCAAGAGTCGATATTATGTGGGGAGGTAAGAGCCCACTGGAGGCTGAGGCATTGCAGTGCCTCAATCTGGGATCAGGGCTCTCGGACCTACCACTTTGCAAGGAAGTCCTTTAACTATGAGGCGCTGTGTAAAAGGCAAGTAGTGGAAAGCAACACCAACTTGGGCTTTGCTAAAAGAGGACATAAGTCTTTCTCAGCTGTTGCAGGGGTCATACGTAGAAGACTGTATTTTTCTTTTTACACCATCTTGCATATTTCATAGCATCACAGAATCACAGAATGGCATAAGTTAGAAAGCACCTTAAAGATCCTCTAGTTTCAACCCCCCTGCCATGGGCAGGGACACATCCCATCCAGCCAGGTCTGGAACACTTCCAGGGATTGTGTATTTAAAGGTGGCTGTTTCAATGTTGGTATTGTGGTGCTGGGGCAGCCCCCCTGTGCTTTATGCACCTGTCGGGCAGCTTAGTGCGGAGATCTTCTTGGCTTTGTATCTACTCTGAGACACCCTTTTTTCTTCCTGCTCTGGCTCTGAGTGAGCAGTTTAAATGTATAGTAGTGTGTGTACTCAGCAAGGGGCAGAAAGTCAAGCACTTGGCTCCACCTCTGCTCCAAGCTGGCAGGAGTGGTCCATAGCTGTTTGGATGTGTTGGTGTGTGGCTGTTCAGTACTGGCAGGTCCTTCCCACAGCATTCTGGGTCAGGCGGTGAAAGGGGTGCTGCTCCAGGTGTGGGTAGAACTGCATGTGACTGCCAGTGTATGTAGCCACCTCTTCTCTTCAGGCCTTAGATTCCTCTCTCGCATTTGAAAGGCCTTATCAAAACACTGCATTTGACTCACACAGTTGTCTCTGTTAATGCTTTCTGTATCCATAAGCAGGTATCCAGATCCAGCATCCAGTGCCAATGTGTTTGGGTACATTCCACCCCCGTAACTTTAAGGAGCCTAGATATTTTACTGAAGCCTGCGCCAGCTCTCATGGACAGCTGAGCTGCTGCTGTGGTATGAATGGGATGACTCTGGGTCTGAGGTCTATAAAACGCTAGTACCTCTACTTAAGTATGCAAATTGGCCTCGTGACTTTGGCAGGAATGTTTTACTTAAGTCTAATAGTGCAGTATATGTGATTGCTCTGCCTGTGTGGTTTGCGTGGCAAGGTATGGGTCTCACAGGGTTTGAGGATATGCTATTTTTCTTAAAATATTTGAATAGGGAGGTTTAAGAGAAGAAAGATTTTTTTTAAAAAGTGATATTTCTAGAGATCATGATTTAACTGTTTTGTATTTCAGTACTTCATTGCTGTACGAAGCAGCAGTCATGAGGGATGCAATAAAGGGAACTATACTACTTATGGCAAAATGAACCCCTTGCTCAAAATCAGCAGATTAGTTCCTTGTTTCTAGTGCTGGAGCTTCTTACTTTAAATGAATCCTGAGAAGACTTCATAGGACTACTTATTAATGTAGAGTGATGCTGAATGCCTAAAAAGTTAATATGACTGCAGTCTTCAAGACAATCTGTATTATTATGCTCTGATGGTGCTTCACTGTCCATCAGCAAAGAAATAGCTTTGTAATTCTCAAATTCAGGTGGATCTCAGGTGGAAATAAACAGATGAAAGAAGTTCCCTAACACATTTCAATTTGTCTTCCTACAGTTGTTTGCGTCCCTGGGACATGTTGCACCATTTTTTGAGACATAGAGTGCTACAAAATGATTATTTAACCTATGACACACCACTGCTCAGCTTTCTGAAAGCCCTAATTAAGTTCTTTCTTCTCTTAGGAAGCTCCTACCTGTTACTGGTTGGTTTTCTAGGGATGACTACACAGGCACTAAGAGCTACCTAACCAGAACCTCTATAGAGCACTCTTCAGAAATCTACTAAGAACTATCAAATATGCATTCACATTACCATAGCAGTGGGCAACGTATAGTCTGGGATGTTCTGGGTTGTGGAATGCAGAGCAAGTGCAATTCAACAAAGCAAAGAGGAAAGGAAGAGATTAGGCTCTTCCTGTGAGACGAATTCTTTATGTGAAAGGTGTTACTAATCAACTGGCTACAGGTATACTTACTGATAAATATATTCTACCATTTTTTTCTTGTTTTGGTCAGATAGTTCCCAGCATAGCTTCATTTGTACGTATATTTTTATACTGTTTCTCTCTTTTCTTTTGTTGTCAGCCTCGTACCTTGTGGTGAAACCTGGAGTCCTCTGTGCCTCAGTGGGCCTTTGAGTGGACTCAGGAATCCAGTGATCCAGGAATCCAGGAGCTCTAAGAGGAGCTGGAATGGAATTGTGTCCATCTGAGCTGTGAGGGAAGAGAATTTTGCATGTTGTACATGGAGAGGGATGATTTGACCTATGCCATGAATATCAAGTAAGGGGTTTAGAAGCTTAAAAATGTGGAAGAGGTGAACATCTACTATGGAGTTAGGTGCAAACTGCATATCCTCCACAGTGGGATTGGTGTCATCGTAATGGACTTGGGTTTTTTGATCATGGGTTGGTATATAAGTCACGAGACCTGCTGGCAAGAGATGGGATGAACGTATCCCAGAGGGGGAAGAGGACCTGGGGCAGGAGATAGCAGGGCTCATTGACAGAGCTTTAAACTAGATTTTAAGGGAGGAGGGGCTAAATCTGGGCCCACTGAGAATAAACCCTGGGAAAAGATGCCAGAGTCTGTAGGATGGCATGCTTGCAGAACTCTCACTCCCTTATCTCAGTAGAGATGGGGAATGGAGATGCAATGGAAAACCAAGGGGCAAGAGGCAGTGATGCTTTAGAAACCCTGGAAACATTCGAGAAGGTTCAGGTAGGAATTAGTACCCGCTCCCACAAAAAGGTGTTGGGATCGTTAGCTCATCTGAAGTGCGTCTATACCAATGCACGCAGCCCGGGCAACAAACAAGAGGAACTTGTAGCCATGATGCAACAGGAAAACTTTGACATGGTGACTGTCACAGAAATGTGGTGGGATGCTTCATGTGACAGAAGTGATGGCTACAAACTCTTCAGGAGCGATGGGCAAGGAAGGAGAGGTAGGGGGTGGCCCTGTGTATAAGGCATAGCTATAAATGTACCAAACTGGAGTACAGTGATGATGGGTTGAGTCTGTTTGGATTAGGATTAAAGGCAAAGCCAACAAGGCTGATGTGGCTGTTGGAGTCTATTATAGGCATCCCAGCCAGGATTATGAGGTGGATGAGATTTTCTGTAAACAGCTGGGTAAAATCTTTTGGTTGCTGGCACTTGTTCTTGCAGGGGAATTCAGCTTCCCTGATGTCTGCTGGAATACAATGCAGCAGAGCAGGAACAGTCCCAGAGGTTCCTGGGATGTGTCGAGGATAACTTCCTGACACAGCTGGTGAGTGAACCAACAAGGGAAGGAGCCCTGCTGGACCTGCCCTTTACAAACAGGGAAGGTCTGGTGGGCGATGTGATGGTTGGGAAGTGTCTTGGGCACAGTGACCGTGAGCTGATAAAGTTTTCTATACCTAGAGATGCGAGGAAGGGGTGCAGCAAAGCTGCCATTTTGGATTTCAGTAGGGCTGATTTTAACTTGTTTAGCACTCTTATTGCCAGCATCCCTTGGGAATCAGTACTGAGGGGTTTGGGAGTTCAGGAAGGCTGGACGCTCTTTCAGAAAGAGCTCTTGAAGACACAGGAGCAGGTCATCCCTATTAGCTGTAAATCCAGGTGGAAGAATAAACAACATGCCTGGCTTAACAGAGAGCTTTGGCTGGGACTTAGGGGGAAAAAAAGGATTTATGGCCTTTGGAAAAAAGAGCAGGCAGCTCACAACAACTACAAAAATGTTGTGGGGCTATGTAGGAAAAAAATTAGAGGCTCCAAAGCCTAGCTTGAAGTTCATCTGGCCTTTATGGTTAAGGATAATACAAAAAGTTTCTATAAATAATAACTAAAGAAAGGTTAAGGAGAGCCTCCATCCCCCGTTAGATGCAGGTGGACGACTAGTGACATCA
>NW_009694088.1:0-6843 GCF_000703405.1 Apaloderma vittatum
CACCGGCCGCTCCGTGGAGCATCATCCCCATAACATCCCCCCGCCCTCCCATCCTTCTCTCTCGCAGTCAGCGAAAGGCATTTTTTTGTTTGTTTGTTTCATCTTTGGAAAAAAAAATAAAGTCAGTTTTATTTCCATGTAGTAGTAGGCGTGCTTTTGTTACTTTATTTTTTTACATGGAGGCGATCCTAAGCTCTTCCGTTTGAATAACAAGTTTCAAACAGGATGTGCGACTTACTCCAACGTAAGAAATGTGTGGCTGTTTACTTGAATGTGGTTGCATGCGTTAAGAAAGGGTTTGCAAGTTGTTTTGAGACTCTAGCAAAATAGTTCATAGAGTCGTATGCTGGTGTGGGTTGGAAGGAAGCTTTGAAGATCATCTGGTCCAACTCCACTGACACGCTGATAATGACCTCGCTTTGGATTTCATCAGTGGATCATCCTAAAAGTGGAACCTTGTCCCTTCCTTAGAAAGCCTTGAAGTGCCTGTGCTACCGTAGGAAGACTCAAGTGCAGCCAAGTAGTGTGCCAGAAAGTCAATGAAAAGAAAGTGAATTATGGAATCCAGCTTATGATATTTATCTTAACTGGATGGAAATCACAGGTTTGAAACACTTAACAATAGTCTGAGTTTCATTAGTGTAGAATGTATATACTTCTATCAGAAGAACAACAATCTCACTGCCACTTCTGTAAACTTCAGCAGTGCTGAAACACTGTAGAAAACTTCCTTCAGGAAGTTTTAGTGCAGTGTGGACCCAGTCAATGGCAGATGCATGGATCTGGAGCTTTGAGAAAAGGGAAAGCCAAGAAAGGGAGGTGATTAAGGCTAAAGTAGTTGTTCATGCTTGGCAATCTGCAAGGGTTCAGAGAATATTTCTGAGTTGGCTTTGAAAAGTGACCAGAAGTATTCATATGTGAAGTTTCTGAAGTAGAAAAGAAGGCTAGAAGGTGATGGCTGTTTGACCAACAAATCCGTTTTAGCTGTTAGCCTCAAATGCTTTGTAGCTGATTAACTGTTAAAAATACAGTATTATCCATTAAACTTTTGATAAAAGTAAATGTTAGTATGCTTTATATGCTGAAGTTAACTGTGGACGTCTTTTGGTTCAAAAAACTTTGAGTCACAGATCTACTGTGAAAGACAAGCAAATATCAAAACCAGCAGCCTTACTGTGGATGGACCTTTATTCTTAACTGCAGTGACAGAAGAATTTGGAAGAATTGTGCATCTTTCATCTTGATTTTCATACTCCTTCATTGCCTTGAGCGTATCTAGAGCATATCTACATGCACTAATTAGTTGCCTTCAGTTTTAACTGGCCTATAAAGTTCATGATAACTTTGAAACATTTACTTTTCTCTCTTAAACTTCTTAAAAGTCCTAGCAGGAAACTGATTTTTTCATAGTTATTTGTACTAAGTATAACTGTGTTGATACAATTGATATGAACACACACTTTGAAATTTTACTTAAATATAAGGCAAAGATTATTAAACCTGTGCTTCTGCATTTTCTCAGATGGTGGACATAATAACTGTTGCGATTCAGGATTTTTCAAGTTTGTTGCATCTTAGGGTGTGAATTTCCATATCTGAGGGAGGTTTTTGGTTTTTACTATATCCATGTTAACCTGGTTAGAAAGTTTTTGTGATTTATGGAGTGTGCTACCAAGTGCCTTTTCACTGACATTGATAGAAGCAACTGGGTTAATTGTTATCTAATCTTTTGCCAAAAATTACTTTTTTTTTTTTTTCCCCGCTGAGTTGATACTTAGAATTGCAACACTTGATGGGCAGTGGAAGGTTGTCTTATTCCAGTCACACTTACCAGAGTTATCTCAAATCTTGTTTCTTGTGGGATTCTTCTATTAAGATTAAGTACTAGGTCTATTACATCTTGCATTAGTGGATCACTGCAGAGATAAGTAGCTGAAAATGGTTCACTGTTGTGTAGATCAGCTCCATTTTAATTCAGTTAATTTTCTTTTATGTGGACTCTTATTTTGCACAAACTGATTTTAAATACAAGAACCCATATAGTTTTATATAACCTTTTGGGGTTTGAGTGAGCTAGAAGTGACTCAAATGAAGCATTTATATTCATTTTAGAAATCTTGGTTCTTTCCTTATCACTGATCAAACTCTTAGACTTTCAGTAGATAATCTGCTGTGACTTTATAATTCACATTGTTTTCACCCTAATGAAATATTTTTGAGGACAAAAGTATCTAAAAAGTGAGAAAATAAGAGAAATAGTGGAAATGAGGATGAAGGAGTATCATCCTCAGATGCTGGCCAGGTTCTTTCATTCTTGCACATGACTATCATTAGTGGTTAGCGATGATATTGATAAGTCCGACAAGATCACTTAATTACAAAATGCCTTGGCCTCTGTTTGCCACAAAATATTTTGTTTTCCTAGTAATTTAGGTCAGCGTTATTTAGAATCTTCAGTTACAATTCAGGAAAAATATCCTAACTTGATTTAAATTTATAAGAGACAAAGTGAGTTTGTTTCATGGTTGAAAGAGAGCAAATACTGGAAGATGAAGGGGGTTAAAGTATGGAGATGTCCATGGGAGAATAAATAATTAGGATTTTTTGGCAGTGCTATAAATCCAGGTAGAATTAGCTAGTGCTTTACTGAGTAGTTAGGTCAAATTCCAAGGTGAATTCAAGTTTAGTCATAGCTAAGGAATGGACTGTTTTCTAGCCTCTTGTAATAAAAACTGATTGGGATGCAAATGAAGGGTGTTTCTACATGAACACCATAGATGGCTTTGACCTTTGTAGTTTAACCAGCCAGATGAGATGCTTTTAGTGTGGAGATAACATAACTGAATGAATGAAACTCCATCCTTTGTCTGACATGCTCTGTAATTTGGTAGATACTGAAGCAATTGTCATGATTCACATTTAAGTAAGGAATGCACTATACTTTTTTAATAGAAGTCTGAGATATCCATTGCTCTTGTGTTTCTTGATGCCATAGCTTGTTGGATATTAGCCATTATTTCATTTTTTGGAAGAGAATGTGTAATACTGCTGAAGACAAGCTCGTGAAGTTGTAATCCTTGTTGGCTTGTTGAGAATTTTAGTTAACCCACACATGTAGGTTATTCTGTAGGATTAGGAATCTAGATAGAGGAAATAATACATACTTGATAAAGAACTGTGTTTCTGAATCGGGAGCCTTACTGGTCTGCAAACAACTCTGCTTACCCACGTATCCTGATGGAAATGTATGAGTATCAGTGTTTGTACTTAAAAGTGTTAGAATTTGCAAGCTAGTGCATATGCCTGGATTTGTGTTCAGAACTGGTCAAAGATATGCTGTGTTGCTGCTTAGAAACATATTATGTCGCCTTTTTTTTGTCCAGCTCCTAAATAAAATCATGTCAGACTGCATCCGTTAACCAACTGAAAGGCATACTTATTTGGCCTTTCAGATATCTGTGCGACCTCTCCGTTTCTAGCGCAAATTACTAAATTTCAAAAGTTTCAAAGCAACTTGTGTTATGATGAGTGACTACATTGTAATTATGTGAATTATGTGTAAATAAGCATTTTTTCCCTTCTCCAGAGGAGACTTTTCCAAAGTTTAAAAAGAAAGCAAATGGGAATTATGTAGTGACTTTATATTTATGATTTTTAATATTATTTTCATTTTATTAGACGTGATAAGATGCTTTGCTAAGCTGTTCTCATTTCCCTTATTTTACTTACTTGGGCCTTTATTATATATTTGGATTAAAGTGTCCTTTACCAAAACATCGACAGTCGGGAATTACAGGCATAATAAATGTTTTCTGTGGAAGTTTACCTCTTCTGAAGTAAATTTCCATTAACTTGAAGGTACTCTTGACAGCTAATTCCTTTTTTTTTATTAAAACAGTCTATTATAGACTCTCATAAGTGCTCAGTATTAATAACTTAGTTCTTGAAAACACAAAGGGCTAATAACTCCCATTAAACCTTATCTTTACATTTTCTTTAGTCAGTGGATACATGACCTATGCAAAATACATTTTACAAACACATGGCAGTACAGACAGTACTTCAGAATTGTTGTATCCAAAAATTTACTAAATGGCAAGTGCTTGTGCATGCCTTATTACCAGTGGCATCCAACTCCTAAAGATCATTAATGATATTTCATGTTCGTATCATAGAATCACAGAATGTTAGGGGTTGGAAGGGACGTCTGGAGATCATCCAGTACAACCCCCCTGCCAGAGGAGGTTCACGTAGAGCAGGTTGCACAAGCTGACGCCCAGGTGGGTTTTGAATGTCTCTAGAGATGGAGACTCCACCACCTCTCTGGGCAGCCTGTTCCAGTGCTCCGTCACCCTAGAAGTAAAGATCTTCCTCATCATTTTTAGATGGAACTTCCTATGTTTGAATTTGTGCCTGTTACCTCTTGACCTGTTGCTGGGCACCACTGAAAAAGGACTGACCTCATCCTCCTGACATCCACCCTTTAAGTATTTATAAGCATTGATAAGATCCCCCCCTCAGTCTTTTCTTCTCCAGACTAAAAAGCCCCAAGTCCCTCAGCCTTTCCTCAAAAGATAGATGTTCTAGTCCCCTAATCATCTTTGTAGCCCTTTTCTGTACCCTCTCCAGCAGTTCTCTGTCCTTGAACCAGGGAGCCCAGAACTGGACACAGTACTCCAGATGTGGCCTCACCAAGGCAGAGGGGAGAGGATGACCTCCCTCAGCCTGCTGGCCACGCTCTTCTTGATGCGTCCCAGGATGCCATTGGCCTTCTTGGCCACAAGGACACATTGTTGGCTCATGGTCATCCTGTTGTCCACTAGGACTGCCAGGTCTTTTTCTTCAGAGCTACTTTCCAGCAGGTCAGCCCCTAACCTGTACTGATACACAGGGTTATTCCTCTCCAGATGGAGTACCCTATGCTTGCCCTTGTATTTCATAAGGTTACTCTCTGCCCAGCTCTCCAGCCTGTCAGGTTCTGTGTATGTCTTTTATCTTCTCAACAAGGTAGCAATTCACATTCAAAATGAGATTCATGCTTTGCTGTTAGCCCTAGTCCCACATCGATTCCTTACAGAAGACACACATAGTCTTTTTATGATTGTGGATGCTTTCGTGTGGATTCGAGTATTGCAATAAAATTCTGAGGTTACAATTTGAACAGTGTTTTCTTCAGAATTGCAATATTTTGTTCTACATGAAAAACTATTCAGCTCTGGAAGACATCATGTTACATTGTTCCTGTGTATCCACTGGGACACCCAGTGTAGTTTGAATAGTGTTCTATTTCTTTTAGTGTTGCAAGAATGACTTTAACATACATGGTGGTTTTAATTGTTAACAGTCTGCAATACTGATATTGTCAACAAATAAATTTTGGGATTTTTAAAAAGTATTCTTCTATATAAGCACATTAGGTACCTTTCACCACGAGGTTAGTGTACTTTCAATTGAATATATGAAGTAGTTTGAAATACGGCTTCTCTACCATAGATACAACTGTAGGCAGTTGTTACGAGCCTGGGGCTCCGATTTTGAATGAGAGCTGTATATTGTTTACTGCTAAGTTGAAAGTAATGGAGGAGAACAAAGAAGTTCTAAAGTTCTATAAAAATCTGGAGAGCAAATCTCAATTTTTGTAATTAGGGCAGATTTTTTTTTAAAAATTTTCCAAGCCACAGTGTTAATGTAGAATTGTCCAATACCTTTATTCCCATGAAGATTACCACATTAGTGGTCCATGCTCCATCATTATCACTTCAATGAGTTTGTGTTCAGTGCATTATGTTGTAGCATATCTAGCCTCAGGAAGAGAGACTTTAGTCTTCAGGACTGATAATTTTTCTTTTGTTGTTGTCCTTTATTGATCAGTAGTACTCCTGGTTTTGTTTCACTTTGGCAAAAATACTAAATATTAAAATATAGAAGTTCATACCAAGAGTCAAAGAAAGCTAGAATTTGTGCTACAGTGATGAAGAATGAACAGATACATGCGTCTCTGTTTTTATTTGCAGTTTGTTCATGGTTCAAAGGTTATTTTTGTAAATTAAAACAAGTATGGAGTTGCAAGATTATTTTTTTCAGAATTTAATTGTTCCCATATGTAATATGCCTAGCCCAGATACATTGCACGTTCATGGATTTGTTGTATGCCTTATTTAGTCCTTATCTTCACTGTAATATTCTACATAATTTTTGAATCTATAGAGTTTAAATGCTTTCTTTGTACCAGTAGTTAATCCGTGAAGATTAAAAACAGTCAAGCATTTATGTTCATTAGTAATAATAAATTGGTTTATATTTAAGAACTTCAGAGAAGATAACTAAAGTATGTTTTTGTGAGTTTTGCTTTGTGCAGATAATTAACAAATTTTAAACATTAATTTGTAAAATATTAAATAATCTATTAAAGTATTTTTAGTCTTTAACACAGTAAATAAGCAAGAATTTTATTTTCACCTTTGGATTTGAGCATTTGACTGTTCAGCAGTGAAAGCTGCAATGTCTTGCTGCACTTGGAGTGCCACAGTGGAACAGATTGTATCCATTAATTGCTGTTTATATGCATTACTGTGTTGTGATTCATCCTTTGGTAATGACACAGGGCACGTCCGGCAGTGCTGTACAACAGTACTGTCCTGCAGATACTCTAGACTGCCTTAGAGTGAGTAAGGTGCCAGTGCCCTGCAGTGCAGAGCTGTTAAGTCCCAAAGTTTTGTAGTTGCTTTGGTGATATGTGTGATCCATGGTAGTCAGTTGGTTTTGGCAGGGCTAAGGACTCGTGGTATTTGGAGTAGGAACTTGACCTTTTAGGCAAGACAGACAAACTAGGAGATTTTTTTG
>NW_009694089.1:0-14401 GCF_000703405.1 Apaloderma vittatum
TCCAACCCCAGACATTCTGTGAAATGTACTACACTTGCAGAAATGCAATTTATCTACTTCTCTTTAAAAACATACAAAGGTTTCATGTGTTATATTTCATAGTTTTGTTTCCAGTACCTTTAACAACTGGATATCTTAGATCAAATTCATTGTACAGGTACCGATTGTGACAAGAATTATTCAAGTTGGATATTAGGAAGAAATTCCTTACTGAAGGGGTTGTCAGGCATTGAAACAGCCTGCCCAGGGAAGTGATTGAGTTGCTATCCCTGGAGCTTTTTAGGAGATGGGTAGATGTTGTGCTGAGGGACGTGGTTTAGTGGTGTTGATAGGGCTGGACAAAGCTAGTACTCGATGATCTTGAAGGTCTCTTCAAACCAAAACTGTTTTATGATTCTATGATTATGGGTGAATTAGAAACTTTGCTTCAGATATCTTCAGTCTTCATGTGATATGTTTATGAGGTTCAACAAATCCAAGTGCCAAGTCGTGCACCTGGGTCAGGGCAACCTGTGGTATCAGTACAGTCTGGGGGATGGAAGGATTGAGTAGGACTTGATGACATTCAAAACCTGCCTGGATGCATTTCTGCATGACCTACTTTAGATGATCCTGCTCTGGCAGAGGGCCTGGACTGGATGATCTTTGGAGCTCCCTTCCAACCCCTAACATTTTGTCGTTCTGTGTGAAAAGCTGGACATGAGTTGGCAATGTGCACTCACAGCCTAGAAAGCCAATTGCATCCTGTATCGTCAGAATTGTGGCTAGCAGGTCCGGGGGTGGTGGTTCTGCTCCTCTACTCCACTCTCATGAGACCCTACCTGGAGTTCTGCATTCAGCTTTGGAGTCTTCAGTACAGGAAAGACACTGAGTCCATAGGAAGACCGCAAAAATGATCAGATCGATAGAATACTCTCCTACAGAGAGGGGCTGAGAGAGTTGGGGTTGTTCAGCCTGGGGGCCAACCTTTTTAGCAGGGCCTGTTGTGATAGGACTAGCTATATTGAAGAAATTTTTTACAATAAGAGTGGCGAAGCAGTTGAACATGTTACCCAGAGAGGTGGTAGAAGCCCAGTCCCTAGAAACATTCAGGGCTGTATTGGAAGGGGGCTTTAAGCAACTTGATCTAGTTGAAGATGCCCCTGTTGTTGCAGAGATCTTGGACTAGATGACCTTTAAAGTTCCCTTCCACCTCAAAGCATTCTATGATTCTTTCATTCTAAGTTACTTCCCTGTATTCTTGATAAATACTAGGTTCTTCAAACACTATCGTAGACCAAAGCAAATCTGCATGCTGTGTTCTGATTTGGTTGAAACCATACCATGATAAAGGTGTCAGACTATTCATGATATTGTTGTGGGATCATTTTGATTTTTTTCATGTTATGATAAAACCTCCACATGAGAAGCTGAATGCAAGCTAGTTGCTGCAGTGATAATCTACTATGACATTCTGGTATCCATGTATAATTGTTTCATTTTGTTCAGGGCATATAATGCATTAATTAATTTGACTAACGTGGTAGATGCTGCCATTTAGAAATGATTCCACTTTAATTAGCTATGATAGTTTGCTATGAAATTATTTAAACAGATTGCAGCAGCCTGACTTGACTCTGACTGTTAAAGGTATTAAACAGCATTCTGGCTTTTTCTATAAGAGGAAACCCCGTTATTTTTACTTTGGAATGCATTCAAGTTTATTCACATAGCACATGGTATTCTATAGGCTCTAGGAGAGGTTACAATGTGATAGCATGCTGGGAAATCTTTAAAGTGGTCCACCAGGGTAGAATGAGATACAAGTGTAGCGTGTCACTTAAAGATCTGCATATAAGTTGGCATTTGCTAATAAGCCCAGTAATAATTAATGTATTAATGCTGTGAATGTCTCCCACTCTGACCTGTTTGCTTCTTTTGCATATTTTATTAACTTTTTAAAAAATGACCGCAAAGAATTGGCATTGGTTTCACAGTTCCTGGCTTACAGAAGAGCAAATAAAATTCTTTTAATCAAATTGAAGAGGGTTTGAGTTAGGTTTACAGCTAGGTAGGAGTTACACAGGGTTGAGCGTGGTGGTGACAATAATGACAACACTGAGGTCGCGGGTTCCATTCCGAGGTCGCAGGTTTGGTTCCCGCTCGGTCCCCATGTGTTGCCTGGTCTAGTCAAGAGGTGGTGTCCCTGCCCCTGACAGGGAGGTTGGATTAAATGATCTCTAAAGTCCCTTCCAACCATTCTATGATTCTATGATATCCAGACTCCTTTCTGCTGCTATTTTTGCTCCAGCAGAAATTATAGGACAGTGAAGAGAAGATGTAAAAATGACTCACAGGGATGTTTTCTTGTTTGATATCTGGTGTTCTGATGGTACAATATGACCAAAGATTCTTGCTTCCCAGAATGTCCTGCTGTCCTCCTCCATAAGGCTTCTCTCCCTCTTTGCCTTTACCTGGGGCTTGGCTTTTCCTTAATGGTACTCCAGAAGTCAAAGCTGGCCTGTCAAAGTGGAGTCCTGGCAGGACTTGGAGATGGCGGAGCTTTGAAGGTGTTGGCTTATCTCAAAGAGAAGTGGCATGTGATCCTTTTTCTTCCTCTGCTGGGTCATCAGACAATTGATTTCTACATCTTTTAGTAGCCTATCATGTATTTATGGTACTGCCTTTTGGGCTCTTGCTGGCCAAAATAGACAGCATAAACAATTTCCAAATGAAAGCCAGAATGAAAGCAAAAAATTAATTGGTCGTAGGAATGTAAATAGAGTTGGTTTATTTAAAAAAAAGAAAGAAAAGAAAAAAGGTCGCTTCCTGTCATTCTAAGGAATGATGGTAGACTGTTTTACAATTTTTTCATATGCCTTTCTAAAACTTCATAGCCACATGAGTCATAGGACCTTAGAGCAGCTGCTGCTTTTGTGAATCTAACTGACAAAAATTACCATTTTCTCCCAACTTTTTGACGGGAAAGTATTTATTCATAATCTAAGATGAATTTGCAGACTTCAAGAGTACATTGGGAGCAACTGCTCTCAGGTGGATTATCGCAGTTGGGCAGACAAGCTGAGAGAAAATAGCATTAAGTATGTGTCAGTCTGCTTAAGAGGAAGGAGCCACAGATCACTTACCCCTGAAATCAGGTGCAGGTAGTTTAATGTTCAGATAAGTGAGGAAATAATGAGAGGAGATATATGAGGACGTTTGTATTGGACACTATTTATTTTCCTTGTACAGGCCCTAGTGATTGTGCGTAGTGATGAGAATATTCAGAACTGAGATATCAGTATTTCCTACTTGAATTGAAGTAGTACTGGTCTTATGAGTTTCAGCAACTGCATGAAGACAACACTGAACTTTGATTTTCCCCAAGTTCCTGTGAGTATAAGTCTGTCAAATGCTGAATTTTTTTTAAGTGGGTAGTTAGAGCTAAGTGTAATTTAGCTGCTGTCCTATGAGCCTTTGTTTCTTTTATCTGAATGAAAATTTGGGCTTGTACAGTAAAAAGAACAGAGGAGAATCTGGTGACTTCTTTTGAGTTAAACCAATATCATGATGTAAATTGCCTTCAGACAGTGAAACATTCCAGTGCTGATGTCGGTAACATAGTCTATGATAGGGGATTCTGTTTGAAGTATCTAAATATAGTGTAAGTTATTAAGATGGTATCTTTTATTTTTTTAAAGTGAACTTTGAGGACCACATGTAGTCTTAAAAGCTTATTTCTAAATTAATAGAATTTCATATTGTCAGAGTATTGTACATCTTAATTTTTGTGGTATAATAGCTGTGTTGGGTTTTTTTCGAGTTGATGTTCAGTTAAAGCAGAGCTTTCAATTCAATACTGCAATCAACTTTCAGTATTAATCTGCCTCTCTTGTAATTAAACTATGCTCAAAGAATGAAGCACTTGAAGCAATTTGAGAAAGGAACTTGCTTGAAATACTTGATGAATGCGAGTGTGGTCCAATTTGGCAACTATAACTAAATAAAGAAACAGTCTTGTAACTGTGTTCCCCCCTCTTCTCCTCCAACTGTGACTAAGAGGGAGTGTTTTCTTCTTCACAATAAGAGGAAATCTCATTTGTTACATGGCAACTTTTAATGTTATCTCTGTAAGCACTGTTTAAAGACAAATTACAATACCAAACACAGATCTAATGGAAAAAACATGTACTGAACATGGGAAAAATGTATAGTTTGGTCCTATGAAAATCCTTCAGTTTTTTTTTTAGGTAACCTGCTCTATATTAAAAACAAAAATCTTGAAGAAATTGTTTTCTTTCATGTAACTAAAGCATTTCCAACAGATATTCCATGTTTTATCTTGTGATACTTCAAAGCCATTTGTGGTCTTGTAAAGGCTGAGGATAGTGACAGAAAGTCAAGAGCCTTCATGTCAAATTTTGGAGTAGGATCCTGGAAGTCGTTCTAATATCTATGTTGGTGATTCAAGAACGGTTTGCCACTGAGTTTAATAAGCCTTGAGTGAAACCTTGAGTCTCCAGCCAGCATCCAAAACGACACTCAGTTAACTATGGCAGTTTAAGGAAAATTAAGAGATGTAACACTTGTTAATCTCAATAGTTAATATATATTTTTACATTAGTATTTTCTTGTGTAACATGATATGGAGTGAAACAGCAGGAGTTAACTCTTGTAGATGATGTGTAATGATTGCTTTAATCTGGATTACTGATCCCATATAAACCTGTGGAAATACTTGAAAGTCTCTTAGAATACATAATCTTTTCAGTCAGCTTGATCTTAATGACTCGATACTAAAAATGTTTAAATTATGTTCTTTGTATAAAAGAAAGAGGATAGTCATTATCAAAATTGGTTGATTTATGCAAATAGTACAAGAAAGTAAATTAGATGTAGGCAATTCCATTCCTAGCTCTGTTTTGAGGTTTTCTGTGTTGTGACACTGGCAAGTCATTTAGCCTGTGTATACCTCTGGTTCTTATTCCGGACTGTGAAGGGACTTAATCTTTCAACAACACATGGTTTTATAAAGATTACTGTATTAGTGTTACTATTGGGTATAGTTTTACTTAAAATTCAAATGCTGTTAGCTAATTTCTTTTGACTTCATTAAATGGGTTTATTATATATTCTGTTAAATTTGGGACAATTAGGATCTTTCACTTGAACAAAGTAAAACAAAAAGAAAAGAATATTTATAGAAAATAGAAACTGAACTAAAAGAACAATGTAATATAAGCGCAGTATCTTGAGTTGTGTGATCATGATCCAGACATTATTTTAGTACTTCTATATTTATTTCCTTTTTGTATTTAGATGTCTTTTCAGTATAAATTTCACTTTGAATATTCTTGCTTTGTAATATAAGATTTTGAAGTAATTTCACATCCAGACAACATTTTTATTTCTCTTGCCATTGCTGATGCACACTGATAAAATTAATATTCATCCAGAAAATAATCTGTGTTGAAATATTGAAATAATAGGAGAGGTTGTTGTATTAATTTAACGCTGTTCAAACTTTCAGTCAGAAACTAATAGAAGTAACATTCGGTTTGAATTTTGCAATTTTCGTCAGTGAAAATTTGCTTGATTGAATTTGTTGAAGCAAATGGGTGTAGAATAAAAGTAATGTCTCAAACCTTATCTGATCACTGAGTGGAAGGGAGGTCATCTGTTAGCAGCAGTAGTCTATGTAGAGAGCAGATACTTTTATTTTTTATTGACTCTATTATCTAAAAGGTAACAATAAGGATTGTTACGAAATCAGGAAAACAGGAAACATACTATCAAGTCCCTTTTCTTAAGGATGAGAACTTCTAAATGTCTTAACATTCTCAGCTAAGAATCTGTTTTCCAAAGAGGGAATCTGGTCAAAATTAATTGTTTGTCTAGATTAGTAGAAATAAAGCATCTTTTTCCCTCGATTCTCCTTTGGCATCAGCAAACAGGCAGATGAGAAGGTGTTTCTTGTGTATTTTACAGGAAGACTTTCCATAATATCATTTCACAGTTGTTTTCTTAGTAATATTTCAGAAAACCATGCCACTCAGCCACTTGCTTTTGTGAATTGTTCTAAATATAATTTGCCATAGTTGCATTCAGCATCTTGATCTTAAAAGAACGTTTACTTGACTAGATCTCCAAGATTAACGTTTTCCTACTGCTCTTTGAAATACGTAGATTTTTTTTATGATTAACTGTCTATATTATAGTTCTGTAAAATGCAGTTATTCTGTTACTAGTTATATTTTTGAAGTATAAAAATATTCTGAGTTAAAATCTTCCTCCAATTTTTGGTAAAATAAAATACCTAATATGTGCTATATTAGAGGTTTTCAGAAACTGTGTTTTTTATAGTAATATTTTCATTAACAAAAGAGTGATTAGGAAGCAAATCCACATGGGAGGAAGAGACTGTGAATTTCTGAAAAGCAAAAATTATCACGTGGATTTAGTGAGTGAGAACGATGGCATATTTTGTGCAGTAGCTGCAACCTTTTTAACCAAATCATATGGTACATAAATGAAAGTCTTTTACTGAATGCTATGCCAAAACAAACTAAGTTAAAGCGGATGTCTATTCCCCTTCACATTTATTTCATCTGAAACTGAGATAATAAATGGTTGAAATGAGGCCAGAAAGATAATCAAGATAATCACATCACCAGACCTTAAATAACTACATTCCTCTATTGGAAAGAAGCTTTAATGTCACTGATTAATTAATTTTAATCTGTTTTAGTGTTTTTTTCACACTATGCCTTTGATTAGGCTGTACTGGCAGTATTAAGTGCTTTGGCAGTGTTCTGATTAAATGGCAACTCAGACACCAATAAAGATCAAAACACAGGAACAGCTAAACCTTATTTCTACTTGAACATGATACAGTAGTTGTTTCCTTAAATGTTCAATCCAGTAATTAGTTTTGGTATGTGCACAAGATGACTTGATTACAGTTGTTGCAGGTTATGAAGTAGTAGCTGTGTTTTGATATTCAGCTAGTTATCTCTTTCTCAGTTGGATAGCAAACCTAACAAACCAAAAACTTATTAACATAATAGTAATAAATATTTTACATGATACTATGTTGCTCTTTCCATGTTTCACAAACAAAATGTAACAACGTTAGTGAGACTGTGTGTAAAGTGTAAGATGATTGATTCTTACATCACGCCCAGAAAGTTACAGCAATCCTGTTCTGAAGTTCAATAAAGGCAATTGTTTCTTGAGACACAGAAAGATTAATCTCTCATTTTGTGCTACTGAATCTGATTTCTATGACAATCTATTTCTTCAAATGAGGAAAAGAATTTTCAAAGTACAGTTACCATTAGGTGATAAATAGAAGGTTTTAATTTGAAATTTTAACTTCAGAAACTGGATCTAAATTTAGGATACTCTGAACTGTATCTTCTCCAAGTACAAAAATGAAGCTGGTATCTTACTGGATTAAATGTTTGTGTCCGCAGGAGATTTCTCTAGTACTGAAACAATCATTTGTAAGCTAACTAGAGTTTCTTACTGGAATTCAAGAATAATGTGAAATATTTCAACACTTACAGCTGGGTGCGTTTTGATAGTTTGAAATTGAAGTGGAGCTTGTAAAGATATAAATCTTTATCTGCTGCATCTAAGAACTGCTATTTCACTTCTGTTTGAAACATTAATCAAAATAAGCTGTTGTTCAGGGTAAGGAGTTATGGGTGAAAGACGATCTTTTTGTCAGGACATAAGGATATTCCTGATGAGTTATCATGTAACATTCCTCTAACTAGTAGTGAAATGTGTCAATAACTTGCACTTGAGTAGATGCTAAATATACCTTCCTTTCTTTTACATCCAAACAGTAGTTGGGAAACCATGATGCTAAATTTTAAATCTGATGATGGGGAGAGTTGAACTTGATAAATCTTCTCTACCTGCTGACAGCCTTTGTAATAAGACACAAAAATAATTGTCAAGAGAACTTGCCAGGGTTAGGTTGTTTCAATTCATTTATTTGCTTTCATCTGAAAGAAATTGTTTGCTTTCTCTAGGTGGACTCTTCACAACCTAGGCAGTATGGGAATCTCTGATCTTAAATCAGACCAGTTAATAATATCTAGACTGGCATAAGCATGTTAAGTATTATCCAATTCTTAAATTTTGAAGTCAATTAAAATATATTTTAAGAACTTTTTTTTATAACTATCTCCCTATCTCTTTCCCACACACACCCATACACATGTTTTTCATTGTATTTATTGGATAAAATGTCAGTTGTGGATACTGAAGTACAGTTTATATAAATCATTAGTCCATACCCTTGAAACACTCTGATTATACAACAACATTCTGACTCCTATAGCTTTTTAAATCCCCTATATGTTTTCTTAATGTCACAGTTTACTTTGACAGAATTGTTTCGATATTTCTAAAAAATTTTTTAAAACTCTGAATATTTTTAAATGTCTTAAACCACCTATTTGAGTTTGAAAGGAAACATGAAAATAAGGTTAATCAGCGTTAAGGACTGTAAATCATACAACACTTTATTTGTTTAGGTAGGCAGGCAGAGGCAGATAGGGTGGAGGCAGGATATCCTAGCCATCATAAATTTTTCCCCTATAATTATGAGTCCTAATCAGCATTTTATGTGCACTTTTCTTTTTTCTTGTGCAAACACTCAGCTAAGTTGATATTACTTCTTACACATGTATTGAATCTCAGTAACTGTCATGCCATTGGCAGCTAAGTAATGGTTGGTGCAGCTGGGAGGGAGAACAGGCAATGCTCATAAGCCTGTTCTACAAATGGTTTGAATAATTCTGCAGATTATCTTTTAAATACAGAATTTATTTTGTTTGAGAACAACATAGGTACTTCTCACTTGGCAGAACCAGTTACTGTGAGCTGATGTTGCAGATTTCTATAGGGAAGGGACTTTCTTGTTTGGTGATTTTCAATGATCAAGAAGCCAGAAAATTAGGGGGTTGGCTCAACAGCAGAATTATAAATTATGTTTAAATGTATCCTGGAATATGTTTTCAAATATTAGTTGTATGAGAATACTTTTAACATTATGACTTTGATTTTCACTCAGGGTTATTTTTATAAAAATAGAAATTATATTTTTTTCTGAAAAATATTTGTTAATAAAATCTAGTCACTTTCACAGAAATGTTACACATTTGTTTAAAAGAAAACCACCTCCACAACCCACATATTTTATAAAAAATAAATATTTTCTGACTGGATGATCCTGTTTTACAACTAGCTGTGAGCTGGCATTTATCAAAGCTGAATTTATTACATAAAAATATGAAAGCAATAAGTTTCTGTAGACATTCAGTATAAATCAGGTTTATTTTTTAAATAATTATTTAACCGAAACCTGCTGTGTCTTCTAATGCCCAATCAGTCGGAGACTAATAGATGAAAGCCAAAACTTGAGTGTAATCAAATGCGAATGTTTAGGAAAATCAAATACACTTTTAGACTGCATGTCTGTTTGCAACTCTACATCAGATTACAAGGAGACTCAGACCTCAAGATTTTTCCAGAGAAAAATAGCATTTTTGATCAGTTACAGCTTCAAAATTGCATATATTTAGTTGCTTTTCTAGGTCAGGAAATAGCAGCAGTCAATTGTATATAAATGAAAATAAAAGCAAAGTGTATCAGTAAAACAATTCTGAAATGGCAGATCACAAGAAAGGAGAATTTGGAAAAAGAAAATCTGACGGAAATTACATATGTCAGAAATGCCAATATGGAATGCTGACTTAGTGTTGATTTAGATTTCACTCACAACTTAATTTCTGTTGAACAACAGATTGGTGCATTTGGATTGGTGCATTAAGTCTTCTGGACTTTATTAGGATCTCTAAAAAAATAGATCTTTTTATTAGTTAATGTGCCTTATCCATGTTTTCTCTCTGTCTTGTTTGTACACCCTTTCTAAAAATTATGTACTATTATTGTACTATATACAATGTAACACATTTGCAGAGCATAGAATTATACACTTATGCATCTATCTGTATTTATACAGTGTTGTAACTGACAAATTTCTACTTCTGTTAGCATTTCCTTATCTTGTAGGTTTTGATAGGATATATAAGAGCTAATAAACAGAAATAAGCTACAGTAACTGTGTAACTAGTTTTAGTTCAGATTCACCTAAGTGCATTGTATTTCATTAGGATCTTTCACCCTAACGGCTTCAACAGACTGAAGTATTTGATTACAATATTGGGTTTTCCAGTTTCTTTGGTTTTACAAATTTGAAAAGCAAGACAAATAGTCTGTTAAAATAATCATACATTAAATATATGATTACACATGTGTATGTATAGTGTATAATATGCACTAATATATCTATAATTTACTATTTAATATATGAATATATTTATGTACGTATATTCTATACATTCTACAATATTTGTTTTATCCCATATCAAATATACATTATGCTGCTCTGGTGTATGTGACTCATTAGATATAAAAATTCTTAGTCTTGTCTTGTTTTGTTATTTTGGTTTATGTTCCATACACTCTTCTCATCACTGAAAAATAGAACAAAATATTTTAATAATCACTGCTGCAGTAGAATATTTTTGTGTCACTGGAAACCACTAACTACACTTCAGTGACTTTTCTTGAGCAGTCTGACTACCATGCCAGCCTCTGAAAACATTCTTTAAGTATGTGTGCCGATAACCAAGAGCCATTCATTGCTTTCCTGGGGTTTTATAAGCAAATTTATTGAAGGATAAGTGTTTTTTCTCAAGGTGTTTTGTCATCTTTTTCCTACTGGGCAATACTGGAGCAGCTTCTCAAAGCCAGTCATTAGCACTGAAGGTGAATAAACTGGTCTGCTCACTTTATGGCACCTGAAAGAGTTGAAATACTGAGTTTCTTGTTTGGCTGGTTTTAGTTTCTGGGTTTTTTTTAACGCTATCTTTCTGAACAACACAGCCCCAAAGAATACTGTAATTGTTAATTGACTGTTCTAAGCATAATCGTAAAGAAAACTAAATTGGCTGAGATCTCCTTTCATTTCCTTTGTATTCCTGAAGACCTCTACCCTCAGGAACTGTGATGTAAATTCTACTTGTGAGTCTAGAAGGAAATGGGATGTCGTATTCTCTTGTCCTCGGGGCTTGAAGGGAGTTCATCTGTGAATTGTTTGGTCTAAAATTTTAAGTCCTGTTGCAAGACGTTGGAAAATGTGTTGAGGGGAGGAAAAAGCCCTGTATAGTGTGTTTCTTCCTTCCATTGCTTCCTGAGTGCCTTCATTAGCAGCCTTGTAAAATCCTGTGTTTTATCAGATTTCATTTATCTGCGTTAAGGATGACCCCATCATGTTTGCCCATTGTCTGCTTGCTCATACATTAACTCACAGCTGTCAAACAAGTAATAGGTGGAGGTCCAGAGGGCTGGTACTTCCTGCTCACTTCCAGATGTACTGATAAAAGAATCTTTGCTTGGACAGCTCTCAAGGTTTGAGGAGCTGCCACACCAAGGCTGAAATGTTGGGTTTCTCCCTGGCAATATCTTAAAACACACAGATGCACATATCTCAATACCAGCAGTGTGAACGCAAAACTCAAAATTGAGAAATACAAACGTGTTTTTATGCACATTATCAGTCAGAGTTTCTTGCCCTTTCTTGAGTGTTAACAAAAAGTATTAATAACGTCCTTTTCTTGTTTATGGAACATCTAAACAGAACCAGTCAAGGTAATTCTGAGTGTCAAAAGAAAGATACTGCCTTAGAATATTTTATTATTTAAAATTTTCTCCTTGCTATTCCTATGCACATCCTCTGGCTGAATAACAAAATTAAACTGAGCACTGCCTATTCTATTCTATTAAATTTTTTCCTTGATAGATATCAAGCTGAAATGTGGTGTGTTTGCTTGAGAAAATTTTATCAACACAGATGATTATTTAAAATTCAGAACTGAATTAAGAGTAAAAACCATGCCATTAATTATTTTATATATATTGACTTGATTCAAATCCTCAAGTAATTTAAAAGCTTCAAGTTCAGAAAACGCTGTATCAGTTCTGACACTGAAATTGCATACAGTTAATATAATATCTGTCTAACTGTAGTAGAAAATAACTTTGAAATTGTCTTGGCTCTAAGATGATATTTTACTGCAACTTGGCAGCTCTCTCTGGCTATTGTGATGCTTGAATTGAGCAGCTCAATCCCCATTAGGGTGTTAACTAATTTTATCCATAAATAAATTGAGAAATTATGGGTAATTATAAATGCAAACAGTTGGCTCTATATATCTGTAAAACTCGTACAGTGTTTGAAAGTCTATTGTCAAATTATTTTTCTGGGAATTAGAGGGTGGATGTTCAGTGCTTTAAAAAATAAATAAATAAGAAAGGGAAAGGGAGTGTTGTTCCTTGATCAATTCCAAGTCCAAGTTGGTAAGCTGAGGCTTTTATAGGCTTGGGCTTTTGTAATGGATTGACTGTCTGAATGGAGTTATGCTTGACTGGAAATTTTCCCCAAACATATTGATCTGCCAAGGTGTGATGTGCTTTCTGCTGAAATAGATGTGTGCCAGTGGTAATAACATTTGTGAGAGTCCCTCATAAAGTTATGTAACAGAAGTAGAAAGAGACAAACTTCTGTTAATCTTTTCACAGCACACCCATGAAGAGATATTTATATTTTGGAAAAAGTACAATGATTAAGAAACTAAAGGTTACTTGGTGCAAAGTGATCCTTTCCATTATTGACACTTATTACAGTAACGAATATGTTCTACACAGCTCTATCCTGGAATGTCAAGGTTGTTGGTATCTCCATATGAAATGGAAAGACTTTGGCTTGTTGGGGAGTCTGTTGCTGAAGCTCATCTGAAGAGGAGAGAGGAAAGCAAATGATAACTTAGGAGGTAAAAAGACAAGGCAGGCAAGGAGAAGCTGGGTGGTCAGGCACAGGTCAGAAGTAGGGATACAGTCAAAGCCTAAAAGTGAGAAAAATGGTCATGGAAAATAATTTTTTTATTGAATAGGGGGTTTTTTGGCCTATAGATAAATTGTAAAATACTTTGAATATTGTCTATTTTATCAAAGTTTATTTGACTATGAAAAATAACATTTTAGGTTACTTAAGGATTGTAGGATTTGTCTATGGTTTAAAGTAGACATAGAATACACGTGGTAATGTTTTTTTTTCTTAATAAATCCGTTGAAAGAGAAGATACTGAAATTGTCTTTCTGATAGTCAATGCCAGGGTGAATCTATTCACATTTTTATGCTGTAAAGACAAAAACCTTTTCAAAGACAAGGGTTGTGATTTTTTTTTTTCAGCATCTCACTGCCTTCTGACTTACAAAAAGTAAATTCTCTTCACTTTTTTGTTTTTTCATTGTAGCTGAAATGTCAGATACACGTATAAATGCAAGTCTGAGCTTGCAGAGTAGTAGTGCTCAGCAAGAAATTGAAGGTTGTGGAAATCATTTGATTAATTGATTTTGTGAGATTAGAATTTAAAAAAAGTGATCTGCAAGACTTTCTGAAGTATTCTTCCTACGTTTTCAGCAAGTGTGAATCAAAGATGTATTTCCACTTTTTCAGTCTACTTGACAGATAAGCATGTGGGTATCATCTGAAATGAGATCTCTGGTAGTTTATCGGGATAGAATGAAATAGCTGAAAACTTCCTTGATTACTGAATGTTCTAGGTCCTCTTTGTAATAATGGACATTACCAAATATTAATCAGTTCCATCCTTTGTACGGCTGATGACAAATGATGAATATAGTTAGACCTACTCTGGTCTGTCTTTCCATCAAGTTTCTTGAGGGAAAAATCAAAAAGCAAACCGCATTAAATACATCCAGTCAGTTACTGAAAGATATCAGGTATTACTTACTAACTAGACTTTATTTAATGAAAAAAAAGAATTAAATCCATAGAACAGTATTAAACTTATTTAAATCTGCAATGGATTTTTATTTTTAGTGGCCAGTTTCCTGTCTCCTTATGGCATCAGAGTAACTAGACTCTGTAGCATATAGTATTTTCTCTCCTTATATGACAAGGTAACACTCCTAGAGGATGAGGGAAAGGCTGTGGCCATAGCAAGCTGGGGGGTCAGTCTCTTCTCTGAAGTAGCTAGTGAAAGGACAAGAGGAAGTAGCATCAGGTTGTGCTAGGTTTAGATTTGATATTAGAAAAAAATTCTTCACCAAAAGGTTTCTCAAGCACTGAACAGGCTGCTCAGGGAAGTGTTGTAGTCACCATCTCTGGAGACACTGAAAAGATCCGTAGGTGTGATGTTAAGGGACTTGGTTTAGTGGTAGTGGTTAGGTTAACAGTTGGACTTGATGATCTTAAAGGCATTTTCCAACCTAAATGGTTCTATGATTTTAAAATTATTTGGACTTTATCATTTTGTAG